>NC_080420.1:91957129-92257129 GCF_029873635.1 Malania oleifera
CATCAATTTCACAAATGCTTTAGGAGCATTAGTCAATATGAAAGGCATAAGTTGAAATTCATAGTTGTCATACCTAGTTCGGAATGCAATCTTCAATATGTCTTCTAATTTCACCTTCAACTAATGATCCCCGGATCACAGATCGATCTTAGAGAAAACCTGTGTTGCCTGTAGCTGGTGAAGTCAATTCTAGGTAACATGTATTTATTCCTCACAGTCACCTTGTTAATCTTCTTGTAGTCGATGCACATCCTAATTGATCCATCCTTCTTCTTTACAAATAACATTGGTGCTCCCTAGGGTGAAATACTTGGTCGGATGAAACCCTTATCTAGTAGCTCCTGTAGCTGCTCCTTCAATTCCCTCAGTTCTGCTGGATTCAACTCTATTACGAACTTCACTTCACGATCAGGAGGCAATCCTGGCAAGTCCTCTAGAAAAACATCTGATAACTCCCTCACTATGTGGATATACTCTAGTTTACGTTCTTCCCTCGGTGCCTCTTTTATGAATGCTAAATAACCCTGGCATCCTTCTTGAAGTAACCTCCTCGTTTGCTTGGCCAAAAGGATCCATGGTGCAGAACGCACACACGACCCAACAAATCTAAACTCCAACTCCTCGGGAGGTCTAAACACTACCTCCTTCTTTCGGCAGTCAATACTCGCATAATTGGCCGCTAACCAATCCATACCCAGAATAAGATCAAAGTCATGCATATCAAATATAATCAAACTAGAAGGTATCATTCTCCCCTAAATCTCTACTAGATAGTTTCAGATTACTTTGTTACACAATATCCCTAACCTTGTCGATGTAATCATCCCTAACTCAATGTCTAACAACTATGCTTCTACCCCACACAACTTAATAAATTCCCAAGAAATGAAGGAATGTGTTGCACCTGAATCAAATAATACAGTGGCACTATTTAACAAAATGGAAATAGTACTTGTCACCACATCACCAGTGTTCTCAGCATCTCTAGGAGTGAAAGAATATACCCTCGCCTGAGTCATACCCCTCTAGTAGTTTCCATGTGGTGCTTGGTTACCACCTTGATGTTGCTGCTGTTGAGGAGGTGGAACATTCGACAGCCCGCGAAACTCTCGCATCTTATGTCTGGGCTGACAACACCGGTAGAAGTAACCTGTTCTACCCATGCATTCTCTTAAATGCCACTTGCCACACCTAGGGCACATGACTCACTCAAAAAATGAGCAGCTCGGAAGCTATCCCAAGTTAGGAGTTTTGTCGTGTAATATTCAGCTCGAAGGTCAGATTGCCTCCTCAGGGAATGCGATAAAATTCAAAATTTTACGTATTTCCAATCAAAAATAAAAAGTTACTAAACTCAGTTCAGATTCGGGTTCTCTAGATTGCTTGAAATTTCTTTTGACAAATTAAACGAACATGCAATTTAAGTTCTAAACCTAATACGCACTGAATTAAATAACAAGAAACAAAAGTCCTATAATTAACCAGGGAAGAGTTGAAATATGCATTAAACTTCGGAACAAAAATTAAAGATGATAACTATTTTATTCAATTTAAGCATACAACTAAAAATAAACTCATTTAAACACAATTGCACAATAACCAAATTTCTAACGAATTTATGAACTCAAACCAAAATTCGAATTTTAATAACTGAACAATTAACTTAAACACGATGAAAAAATTCAGATTTTAATTGAGTTGACTTTAAATCAAATAAAACCCAACAAGACTTAAATCCTAAAAGAAGAAAATTTTTTTTTCTTTTTTTCTCTTTTTTTTAATTTATTCTACTTTTTATTTTCAAGAAATCAAACCGAACATAATCAAACCAAAAACTAATTCAAGCAAACAATAAAAAAAAAACTTTAATTATAATGATAATACTAAATAAGAAAAAAAAAGAAATTAAATTGGTTTAACAATAATATCTCAATATAAAATCAAAGGTTGAACTTCAATTGAAAAAAAAAAAAAAAAACTAAAAATATTTAAAGAAAGAATAAAAGAGAAAGAGAAAAAAAAGAAAAAAGAGAAAGAGATGCTTGAGTTCTTGGTAGCGGCCAAGCAGGTCGTGGACTGAAGTCTCAGGAGCACAGAGCAGAGGCCTTGTCTTCCTCCTTCAGCACAGTAGCCGGACATAGGAGTAGGCTTCAGGTTGTGGCTTCAATAGATAGCAGCTGGAGGACTCCATGGCTTCAGGACAGCAACAGCACGGCAGCCATGGCAGCAATAGGTAAGGGTGAGCAACTTCGGCTGGAGTGACCCTCAGGCAGCAGGGGAGAGGAGAGAAGTAAAGGGGAAAGAAGGGAATAGAAGGAGAAGGAGCTGGAAACAGAAAACTTCCAAGGAGAGAGCAGCAGGTACACGCAGCAGAACAGAAGGAAGCAGCGACAGTCTGGGAGAAGCAGCAAAGCAAGATGGGCTCGGGTATAGTTGGAGAGAAAAAAAAAAAAAAAAGTAGGAAAAGAGGAAGAGAGACAGAGGGAGAAGTAGAAAGAGAGCTGGGGATGTACGGCTATGGAAGAGAGGAGAGAGAGAGTTTGAGAGTAGAAGAGAAGAAAGGAGAGGGAGTTGAGGGAAGGAAGGTAGAAGAAGAGAAGAGGGTGCGGCCCTGCGAGAAGAAAGAATATATATACACGAGAGAAGGAAGGTTCCCCTACACCCAAGCCAGGAGGGGATTTGGACCCAGTTACATGGCCAATTCACATCAGGTAAGATTTAATTTTTTTTTTGTTTTTCTCATTCGTGCATCTCTGCGAACGAGGCCAATTTTGAACCTCTTGGAGCTTGTATCTCTTGAAGCTTGAAACAAAAAAGTTGTAGATAATCTTCTCATCTTTCTTTAAAATTTTGAATCGTCTCGATTGGAGCTCAGATGGAGAAAAATTATGCGCAAATTACAAACTTATACCGGTTTTAGCTCCTAATATTTTTCCTACGATAAAAATATGCCAAAAATTCATAAACTTCTTCATAAAACCCAAAGATTATAAATAAAACACAACGTTAAAATATTGAGAGTAATTATGTAATTAATTAAAAATCTGCGCTTCAATGCACGAATTAAAATGCCTAATTACGCAGTTTAAGCGCATAATCACACCCCCCCCCCAAACTAACATTTTGTTATTCTCTATCAAATAACATGAATGAATTCCATTGCGGTATCCACAAATACTAACTCCAGAAAACAAGAAATTAATGTCCATGCAATACAATCATACCGTTTCACATACAAGAATATAACCAAATTTCACACTAGCTCGTTCATATTCAATGCACATAACTCCGAAGCACGTCACTCATGCAAGTTTCATCATTATATAACATTTAGGAACAGTATACTCACATGAAGTTAACCAGCAGTACAATTCAGAGTTAATGCGGTCATATAAATTCGAGTATAAACAGGTGAAATCTCGAGGAATGTATGATGTGTGTGACTCGTTATACCTAGGATACCAATGGACACTTACAGTACGGTCGTTTTAACTTGACCTAACTGGTATACCCTCAAAAACACTCTAAAGGAATCGGTTCGCTTGTCATATATGAGGAGGCGTGTTGTGATCAAACATACCACATATTGCAAGGATTGAATGCTAAATGTATGGAGTGAACTAGTCTGAAAAGGATCCAGTCTTTTTGTGAGGTGTCGGGTCATTCACCCTAGCATCTTCTCACCTACTCGTCATGTCCAACTGAGACCACCCTAGATCAACTTATTCATAAACTTGGCGTGAATACATCTGAGGCATTAGTATTTCATTTCGTGTCCTTGACTTTTTGTGGTATTTCAGTGGAGCAGGCATTAGCATTTCATTTCATGTGCATTCCTATTTTTTATTCTTTCTTCTGCTCATTATTCAATTTCTATCTTTTCTTGATCAATTAGGACTATCATTACACTTCTTTCATTATCTTTATACCACTCGTGTGAATTTAGCTTGAACATAGTCCATGAACTAAGTTTATTTCTAGGGGTGGTTCAGCTTTCACATCTTGAGTAGGCTACAAGACCTAGGTTTCTATCTCCCCACTAGATGTCACATTTAGGCTAGCAAATAAAAAACAGAGACTAGTGTATAAAGAATCATCCAGAAGAAAGGAGAACTGAGTCTCGTGAACTTTGATTTGATGTTAACACTCAAAAGGATGATAAATAGCTCAAAGATATCTCACAAGGTGTCATAATCGCCACAAGTGTTCTCTTAGTGCTTACAAGGAACCCTAAGTGCAATGAATCACGTGAATGTATTTATTCAATCTCACGAGATGCCGTGTAAATAGAAGAGTTTATATAACCATATTAACACGAGTGTACTACCAATCAATTCTTCATGGAGTTACAAAGTCATATAGAGAGAAACTACACATAAATGACTCAAGTGTGTAATTCTTAAGTTATATGCAAGTATATGAAGGGTATATGTCAGTGTTAATCATGGCATAATCGTTTATCCTCAATACTCTCTCTTTTTCTTCTTCTTCTTTTTTTTGTGTCAAATTAATATATAAAACCCAGCAAGTATACGTGCACAATGTCACATGCAAATGCTCCCCCCCCCCCCAACTAAAGTGGAACATTGTCCTCAATGTGAAAGCATAGGGAGAATAGATAAATTGTGCTCGAGTGAACAAACTAATAGAAAATCACTACCAACTATTGCGACAAAAAAAGAAAAGAGAAATGCAAATAAAAACAAATAAAAAGAAAAGAAAAAAAAATAAAAAAATAAAAATAGTAAGATAGAAAGGTCAGAGGACTCCCCTAGGGTCTTATAGAAGTAAGACCTCTTTATTTGGATCAAATAGAGTCATGAAGGGCTTTAGACACTGTCCATTGACCGTGAAGCAGTTGCCACTCTTTGCATCTATAATCTCTACTGCGCCATGAGAATGAACTTTTTCAATGACGTACAGGTTGCCCCATTGGGACTTTACTTTCCCAAGAAACACGTGCAATCTGGAGTCATAGAGAAGCACTTGCTGAGAAGGGAAAAGTTGTTTATCTTTTATTTTCCGGTCATGTTGCAACTTCATCCGCTCCTTGGCTAAGCGGGCATTGTCGTAAGCTTCCCTCCTAAATTCTTCAAGTTCACATACCTACAATTTCCTTAAACCCTTGGCATCATTAAGTGAAAAGTTAATCAGTTTTATAGCTCATAAAACATGATACGGAATTTCAACAAGTAAATGACATGTCTTACCATAAACTATCCTGTAGCGAGACATCCCTAAGTTTGTCGAAAGTCGTTCAATAGGCCTAGAGTGCATCACCAAGTATTTTTGACCAGTCTTTTCTATTAGGATGCATTGTTTTCTCAAGTATGATTTTGATCTCTCTATTGGCCAACTCAACTTGAACATTAGTCTGAGGGTGGTATGGAGCAAATACCTTGTGGATTACGCCATACTTTTGCATGAGTTTTTCAAAAGGTTTGTTACAAAAATGCAACCCTCCATTATTAATGATCGCCTTGTGCATGCCAAGCGTGCAAATAACTCCTTGAGAAAACGAATGACAATCCTGTGGTCATTTGTTCTACAAGGTATAACTTCCACCCATTTTGAAACATAGTCCAGAACAACTAAAATGTAAGAATGCCCAAAAGAGTTTGGGAATGGTCCCATAAAGTCAATTCCTTAATAATAAAAAATTTCAAAAATCAAAATGGGAGACATAGACATTTCATTCTTTGTTGTAATTTTTCCTAATTTCTGACAAGCCTCGCAGGTTTTACAAATTTTCAACATTTTTGAACATAGTAGGCCAGTAGTATCCACTTTGAAAAATTTTTGAAACATTTTTCTTTGCGGTAAAGTGACCTCTCAATGCTCCACTATGACAAAAATGCATCACAGAAGTGAACTCGTCATCAGGCACACATCTACGAACCAACTGGTCAGAGCGATATTTAAACAGATATGGATTGTCAAAATAATAATGTCATACCTCCAAAAGGAACTTATGCTTATCCTAAGTTAACCAATGTTTTGGCATTCTGTCGGTGATAAGGTAGTTCACAATATTAGCAAACCATGGAGCGTGTGACACTGCAAAAAGACGCTCATCAGGAAAATCATCATTTAAGAGAGAGGGTGATATAGACACATGTAGCTGCAAACGAGAGAGATAGTCAGTTACAACATTTTCCACGCCCTTTTTATCTCGAATAGTGATGTCAAATTTCAAGAGAAGTAGAATCCATCTGATCAACCTAGGTTTAGCATCCTTCTTTGCTAACAAATATTTTAAAGCAGAGTGATCAGTAAAAATAATAACAGACGATCCAATGTCATAAGAACAAAATTTTTTTAGAGAAAATACAACAACTAACAAATCCTTCTTAGTAGTGGTATGACTTTTTTTTAGCATCATTCAACATTCGACTCACATAATAAATGACAAATGGCTTATTATCAATTCTTTGACCCAAAACGGCACCAAGGGCATAGTCACTAGCATCAGTTATGATTTCAAACAGCAAGTCCCACCGAGGAGGTTGCATGATAGGTGCAATAGTCAAATGTTTCTTTATTGTTTCAAATGCTCGTTGACATTCATTAGTCCACAAGAATTCAGTCTCGTGTTGCAATAAAGTACACAATAGTTTAGCAATACTACTAAAGCCCTGAATGAAATGCCTATAGAAACCGGCATGACCAAGGAAGGAACGGATATCCCTAACTGTCCTAAGGACGGGTAACTGGGAAATCAGCTCTACCTTGGCCCTGTCAACCTCTATACCATGCTCAGAGACCAAATGTCCAAATACTAAACCACTACTTACCATAAATTGATATTTTTCCCAATTCAAAAGTAAGTTCTTTTCCTTACATTTTTCAAAATAGCAATCAAATTTTTCAAACAAATAGCAAAGGACTTGCCAAATACAGAAAAATCATCCATAGAAATTTCACACATATCATCTAACATATCAAAGAAAATACTCATCATGCAGCGTTGGAATGTAGCTGGTGCATTACATAGACCGAATGACATTCTGCGAAAGGTGAAAGTACCGAAGGGACAAGTGAAGGTAGTCTTCTTTTGGTCCTCAGATGCTACATCAATTTGATAATAACAAGAAAAATCCATCCAAGAAATAGTAAAAAGAGTTACTAGCTACTTTTTCGAGTATCTGATCTAGGAAAGGTAACGGGAAGTGATCTTTTCAGCTAACCGAATTCAATTTATGATAATCAAGGCACATTCTCCAACCCGTTACTTTCCAAGATAGGATCAATTCTCCATTGGCATTTTCAATGACAGTCAAACTAGATTTTTTTGGAACTACTAGTTTCGGGCTTACCCATTTTCTATCAATGATCGAATAGATAATGTCAACAGCTAATAATTTCAACACTTCGTTCTTTACCACGTCCTTCATGGTTGGATTCAGCCTCCGTTGTGCATCTTGAACTGGTTTATCGTCTCCTTTAAGGAAGATGTTGTGAGTGAAAATTGCAGGGTCAATACCCTTAATGTCTGCAATGGTCCATCCTATCGCTCTGTGATGCTTCCTTAGTACCTATAATAACTCATTTTCTTGTTTAAGAGTAAGGTGAGAAGAAATTACCACAGGGAATGTGCCCTCTGCTGGACCCAAGAAAACATATTTCAGCTCTTCAGGCAATGATTTTAGCTCAAGTGTTGGAATTTCTTCTTCTGATGACTTCATAATTTCAGGCAGGTCAATAGCCTCAAATTTTGGCTTATGCCAACTACTCATGTAACTTGCATCTAACAGGTGAGGGGAACCATCTATCTTTGGAAACTTCCCCTCCGATCCTGGCAATTTTTCATCAAATACCTCAAGTTGTTTAGAAGAGTCATTTTCAAATGCACCATCAACATCAAGTACTAACAATAGCTCTGAAATATCCAAATCATCTATTACATCAACTACATATGTTTCTGCATCATCGCACCCACTTGACATCTTGTGAGCATTGAACACGTTCATTTCCAATGTCATGTTCCCAAACGTGAGCTTAAGTACTTCGCTTCGATAATTAATCAGAGCATTAGAAGTAGCAAGGAATGGTTGCACAACAATAACTAAGGCTTGATATATAGTGGAAACAGGCTGGTGCATGTCTAGAACAACGAAGTCCCGGGGTAGTAAAATTTGTCAACCTAAACCAATACATCCTTAACAACGCCTTATGGAGCTTTTACAGATCTGTCTGCCAACTGTAGCATCATAATAGTTTTCTTCAGCTCACCTAAACCCAGCTGTTCATATATCAAAAACGGAAGCAAGTTCACACTACTCCCCAAATCAAGTAGAGCTCTCCTAATACGAGATTCACCAATCATGATCAAAATGGTGGGAGAACTAGGGTCTCTAAGTTTATGCGGAGTCTGACTCAATATCAACACGCTAACTTGCTCAGTCAAGAAAGCATTTTTATTCATGTCCAGTTTCCTTTTTATTGTGCATAGGTCTTTCAAAAATTTTACATATGCAAGGATTTGTTGTATGACCTCTAGAAGTGGAATGTTGATCTTCACCTGTTTGAATATTTCTTGAATCTTAGTGTGATACTTATTTTTATGACCAGATGTCAATCATTGAGGATAGGGTACCACAGGTTGATACTCCTTAACTGGCTCATCCTCCTTATTATTAGACTTCTTTGAACTTAAGCTTGTTACATCTAATTTTTATTTTCCTTTATTTGTCTCAACTGTCACTTCAGGTGTTGGAGTAACTATTTGTTGATCAGGAGGCATTTCAGGATGGGAAACTTCCTTTTTGCTTCTCAAGGTAATAATTGCCTTAGCTAACTCAAAAGCATCCCCTAAAACATTGTGCATCGGTTTCTGTTGTTGTTGATGTACCTGGGGATTAGGTTAAGGCTGTGTAGAAAATTTCTCTTTTTCCAGGGTATTCAGCAATGTATTTATCTTATTCATGGCATCTCTCAATTCTCTGGTGATCGTGGTATGAAGCTGCATGAATTGCTGGAACATGTTTGCCATCTGCATCATGCTATCATCAGGAGATTTCTTTACTGAAATAGGAGCTAGATTTGGTTGGAATCCCGGTGGTGCGTAGCTCTGAGAAATATGTTGTGGCTGATACTACTGTTGAGGAGCTGCAACTGGGTGATATATCGATTGTGGAGGCGGTGCATAAGATTAAGGAACTTGTTGATAACATGAGGTTGATGAACCGGGCTGATCATTCCTCCATGAGAGGTTCAGATGATTCCACCATCGTGGATTATAAGTGTTTGAGAACGGCTGATTCTGAGTTTTGTTCACCCAATTCGTTGATGACACCCGACCAGATTTACTCTCCTACCATACTAGTAGTAAATAACAATCCTGAATTCTGTGGCCTGAAGTCTCACAGATAGAGCAATTCTCAGCTTTCACTTTTTCTGATTCCATAACCTCCAGTTTCTTAGACAACACAATAACAAGAGCGTGAAAACTAGGTTCCTCTTTGACCTCGTATCTGCCTCCACCACTGATTACTCTGAGAGGTTGTGCTGCTATTGGTGCCCGTTCATGAGGTGTATTCTAAAGTTGGGCACTCTCAACTAAATAATCGAAGAATTATAGAGCCTTATTTGATTCCTTGCTGAAGAACTCCCCGTTGCACATGGTTTGGACAAACTGTTTACATGTAGAGGTTAAAGTAGTATAAAAATAATTCACTAACCTCCAAGATTTGAATCCATGATGTGGACATATGTTCATCAGGTCCTTGAATCTCTCCCAGCAAGTTTGGAATGTCTTGTCACCTTTCTGCATGAATTGATTGATCTGCTCCTGTAGGTACTGAGTTCTCTAAAAAGGAAAGAACATATGTGAGAGATCACGCTACATTTCAGCCCAACTAATAAAAGAGCTAGGTCATAGAGAAGTAAACCAGATTTTTGCCTTATCTTTCAAAGAAAAGGGAAACAAGCGAAGTTTGATATATTCATAAATTCCAGCCCTATTAATGAAAGTGGTGCAGACCAACTCAAAATTTGTCAAGTATTGGTATGGACTCTTAGAATCCATCCCGTGAAACTAGGGTATCACAGATAACATGTCATGCTTAATGTTAAAGTTCAGTGCATCTTGTGGTAACACAATATAGGAAGGTGTAGCTGTGCATGTAGGTTGTAAAAAATCCTAAAATATACGTGGTGCAGGTGTAGCCATGACTTCATCAAAGAATTGGTCAAACAGATTGCTCAAATCAATTTCAGAATCACCCGTAAAATTAATAGGAGAACAATCAGATTCTGTGCTTTGTGCGTCCCTATTAGTGTTCGGTGAAATTTTAGACAATCTATTCGAATAATCCCAAACCCAAGACATCAAACATCAATGCAAATAGCAAAAATTTACTAACACAACAGTAAACAAGCATGATCAATTTTTTCTAATTTTTCAAAATTTTTTTATTTTTTAATTAATGAAAAATAAAAAATAATTGGAAAAACACAAAATTTGAAATTAAAACAGGCAATCCCCCGCAACAGCACAAAAAACTTGACTCACTCAAAAAATGAGCAGCTCGGAAGTCATCTCAAGTATAGGAGTTCTGTCGTATAATATTTAGCCCAAAGGTCAGATCGTCTTCTCAGGGAATGTGGTTAAATTCCAAATTTTACGTATTTCCAATCAAAAATAAAAAGTTACTGAACTCAGTTCAGATTCGGGTTCTCTGGATTGTTTGAAATTCCTTTTGACAAATTAAATGAACATGCAATTTATGTTCTAAACCTAATACGCACTGAATTAAATAACGAGAAACAAAACTCCTATAATTAACCAGGGAAGAATTGAAATACACGTTGAACTTCGGGAAAAAAAATTAAAGACGATAACTATTTTATTCAATTTAAGCATACAATTAAAAATAAACTCATTTAAACACAAATGCACAATAACCAAATTTCTAACTCATTTAAGAACTCAAACGAAAATTCAAATTTTAATAGTTTAACAATAAACTTAAACATGATGAAAAAATTTAGATTTTAATTAAGCCGACTTTAAATCAAATAAAACCCAACAAGACTTAAATCCTAAAAGAAGAATTTTTTTTTTATTTTTTTTTATTTCAAGAAATCAAACCGAACATAATCAAACCAAAAACTAATTCAAGCAAACAAAAAAAACAACTTTAATTCTAATGATAATACTAAATAAGAAAAAAAATAAATTGACTTAACAATAATATCTCAATATAAAATCAAAGGTTGAACTTCAATTTAAAAAAAAAAAAAAAAACAACTAAAAATATTTAAAAAAAGAATAAAAGAGAGAGAAAGAGAGAGATGCTCGGGTTCTTGGCAGCGGCCAAGGTGGCCGTGGATTGAAGTCTCAGTAGCATAAAGCAAAGGCCTCATCTTCCTCCTTTAGCACGATAGCCGAACACAGGAGCAGGCTTCGGTTTATGGCTTTAGCAGACAGCCATTGGGGATTCCATGGCTTCAACACAGCAGCAGCACGACAGCCATGGCAGCAAGAGGTAAGGGTGAGCAGCTTCGACTGGAGTGACCCTCGGGCAGCGGGGGAGAGAAGAGAAGTAAGGGAAGGAGGAGGAAAGAAGGGAAGAGAAGGAGAAGGGGCTGGCAGCAGAAAACTTCCAGGGATAGAGCAGCAGGTACACGTAGCAAAATAAAAGAAGAAGAAGAAGAATGAAACAGCGACGGTCTAGGAGATGCAAGAGCAAGTTAAGCTTGGGTACAGCTGGATAGAAAAAGAAAAGAAAAGAAGGAAAAGAGGAAGAGAGATAGAGGGAGAAAGAGAAAGAAAGCTGGGGATGTGCGGCTATGGAAGAGAGGAGAGAGAGAGTTTAAGAGCAGGAGACAAGAGAGGAGAGGGAGTTGAGGGAAGGAAGGAAGAAGAAGAGAAGAGGGCATAGCTCTCCAAGAAGAAAGAAAATATACATATATACGGGAGAAGGGAAGGCTTCCTTACGCCCATGCCAGCAAGGGATCCCAACCCAGCTATATGGTCGGGTCACATCAGGAAAGATATAATTTTTTTTCTTGTTTCTTTTTCTCATTCTTACTTCTTTACGAACGAGGCCAATTTTGACCCTCTTGGAGCCTGTATCTTTCAAAGATTGAAACATGAAAGTCGTAGATAATCTTCTCATCTTTCTCCAGAATTTCAAATCATTTCAATCTGAGCTCGAATGGAAAAACTATGCTTGAATTACAAACTAATACCAATTTTAGCTCACGATAATTTTACTACGATAAAAATAGGCCAAAAATTAATAAATTGCTCAATAAAATCCAAAGATTATAAATAAGACACAACATTAAACTATATAGAGTAATTAAGTATTTAATTAAAAATTTGTGCTTCAATGCACAAATTAAAATTCCTAATTACGCAGTTTAAGCGTGTAATCAACACACAAGGCGTGATATGATACCCTAAAATGCCCTAGCACCCATATCCTGATGCTGGCCTCTACCATTCCCATACTTCATGCGAGAACCCTGCCTCGTAGCTGAATACAAATCGGAAGGTGCTGGCCTCTTCTTTGGAATCTGGACCTCTGTATCCTCCTATAGGCTCTCCTTTGCCACGGTGGCCTTATTCACTAGTGTAGCAAAATCCTGAATTTGCAGTATCATGGTCTACTTTCATATCTCCTTCTTTAGACCCCTCTGAAACTTACAAGCTTTCCTCGTCTCATCCGGTACCATAAATGGAGCAAAGAGAGACAACTCCATGAATCTGGAAGAGTATTGCTACACTGTCAGCTGCCTCTAGGTCAGGATCATAAACTCCTCCATCTTCATATTCCTGACCGTGGCTGGAAAGTATCTCTTAAAGAACACCTCTTTGAAATGGCCCCATGTCATTGCCACCTGTACTGGCCCCTACTCCTCCAACATCTTCACTGATTCCCACCATCTCTTAACTTCTCCAATCAACTTGAACGTCGCATAAAGTACCTTTTGTTCCTCTGTGCAACATAGAACAACCAATATCTTCTCGATCTCCCGAATCCAATTCTTTTCTCAAACCAGGTTTGTACTCCCTGCAAAGGTAGGAGGCTTCAATCGAGTAAACTAATCAATAGAACCTCCCAACTCAGCCGTGGGACTGTCTTGCCTCCTAACATTCCGTGTAACCTCTGCTATAAACTGCTGGACGAAGTCCCAAAATGCTATTATTATAGAGTCACTGCCACCCTCATGTCTAGTTCCCTTGCTGCTAATGCCTCCAGGGTTGGCAATATTATCGTTAGACTCCATCCCAAAGAGACAATTAAGAAAATTGTTTAGAATCTTAGTACCTTACATATCTGCTACAATAACAATGCTATAAGACTTACTTTAATAACATATCACTCCTAATGATGACATACTCTGCCATCTTAATACTCTCATTCTAACTCAAGTTCTGCCCTTATACTCAAAAAAAAAAAAAAAAAACCGTCAATGGATTGCCATGATTTTCTGAACCCATTGACTTATCTAGGAAAAACACAGAAGTTGGCCAATGAATTTTTGTCTCTAGGCTTACGAAGCAAAACTCAACATTCCTATTTTACCCGCTCTTATCTTCCCATACTCTCGTATGACCCCCTAACCTCATCTAACCAAGTCTACAAGACCTAACAACTTGATTAACTTTGATACCAATTGTAGCGCCCTGACTCGCCACGTGGGCCCAAAGTGCTAGAAAACATAACATAAAACAAAAATACTCTTTGATACCATAAATAAGAAGGTCTGACCCCGAAGGTTTCATGGTTGCCCTATCCAAAAACAACAAACAATAAACTAGAAAAAAAGTTTCAGTCTCAAAATATCATACCAGAGTTCTAAGTCAATATTATTACATAAATGCTTCCAATGTTTCTATTACAACCCCAAAAGATAACTTGACCATAGTCCACTACTTATACGAGTACTTACAAAAGGACTCCCAAAAACATTATGCTCCAAAACCCACTAGAATGCTAGGTCCGGTTTCCTAATGGACTTGAAACAAGATTTGTATATTGGGGTGAGACACTTCTCAGTAAGGTGGATCATATTATATCAGTGTGTGATTACATGAATTTATTCCAACAGATAATAGTAGTAAGTTTAACTCATTACAAGCTAAAAACATTGTAAAATCCTTCGGCTTGGTATTCAAAACTGTAACTCTGCCCATTTTATTTTTAAATCATGTATTTGCATATCGAACACCTCTCTACCTAGGAACACCACATAAACGCCATTTACTTCCCCCATGGTACGGGTTATGCGGTCTGTAGACTCGATCGAGCTCTAGCGGTCCACCAGTCTAATCACTTCAATGTCACAAGTTCGCTTTGGTCAATCTCACCCTATATTAAACACCAAGGCTAGTAACCAAACGAATTTTCAGATACCCACCCTAATCGATAAGGCGTGGTTGCACTGTATCACCCACTAGAAACGGTACCATGCTTCCATAGTAACCAGTTCCTTAAGTGGTTCATATATCATATATACAATTTAAAATGAAAGCATAGTAACCTGTTTCCATTCCATAAAACATTTAAGCAATTCAAATATTTTTCATAAACTCATTCATTCATCAGTATTAATAGGCATACAAAGTCCTCGGTCTTAAACCAGTATTTGATTTTCCACATCACTGAAAACAAGTTAGGAATCCTATTCCCATATTTCATACCAAATAATCCACAAGTCCAATTCATTCACATTAACCATCTCATGTCACACTCATTTGATTAAATATGCTATAATATAATAAATGGTTTGTAAAACTAAAAATTACATAAAACAAGGTTTCAAGCATCCCAAACTTTTAATATAATAAGAATATATAAGTTTGACGAAAAATGGAGACCATACCCTTAAACCCAAATTTTCTCGAAATCATAAAATATAGTTTAATAGGTTCAGATTTCAAAAAAAAAAAAAAAACTGATGGAAAACAAAACCCCTTACCTAGCTTATAAGAAAGCCCCCCCAAAAATTCCAAATTCCACGCCCCACAGCGTTTGTAGTTCAAAATCCTAAAACCACATTTTCCTCAAATAAATCAATGCAAACCCTAAATCAGCAACCGTTAATCAATTCCTAGGCTTCCCTATAGACTACAACAATCATAAAACCTGAAAATAGCCTACTTACCCTGATTTTGGAGAAACTTTGAAATGCTTAGATCGAAAATCTGCTCCGCTAGGCTTGTAGAGAATCTCCCCTAAATTCTCATAGTAACTTTCTATCGTCAAATCTGTCAACGAGTGGTGAGAAATCGTAGAGAGAGTGTGTGTGTGGGCATGGGTTAAAGAGAGAGAGAGAGAGAGAGAGAGAGAGAGAGAGAGAGAGAGTAAGAGAAATTATGTTTTTTAATGAAGACGCAAACAAAATTTCTATTTATAAACCCCTTGACTCGGTCAAATTCGTCGACGAAATGACGTCTTCGTTGAAAGCCACACAAGGCTGTTCATTGACAAAGGAAGGGCCTCATTGACAAGCCTGAGGCCGGATATTTTTTCAACTTTCTGGATCTCTTTGCAGACAAAGTTTTGAACTTCGGTGACGAAGTCTAGTAGGGCCTTTGTTGACGAGAACATGGAGTTCGTCGATAAAGCCTGCTGAAAATCTCCTTTTTCTTTTCTTACTTAATTTCCTTATTTTCCTGGTTCACTCTACAATCTCCCCTCATAAAATTTCGTCCGCAAAATTTGTCATCTGCTTTCTATTACATCATCTAAACCATCACTACTCTGACCATAGGAAGAACCGGCAGCCAGCCATATAGCAACCCCATCCTAAGTTTATTATTTACCCTCACTTATAGGGGAGGAACACCGTGGTTACATACACTGTCTTGGGATATTACAATATCCACACAAAATTCTATCGAAGAATACACATACCCAAGCTATAAACAAACCTACTTTGTACACTATTCATACAAACTGACGCTTGCTTATTGTTCCGATTACCTATCTAGTTCTGAGTATCTCTGAATAATTGTGGATACTTCTGATGTATCTTTAACTCTAACTCCCATGAGGCTTCCTCCACTATGTGATTACGGAACAATACCTTTACTAGCAGAATCTTCTTCATATGTAACTCCTGCTTCTTACGGTTTAAGATCTGAACTGGTATCTCCTCATATGCTAACGCGTCTCTAAGATCCAACGACTCGTAACTGATCACATGGGAAGGATCTGGAACATACCTCCTAAGCATGGATACATGGAACACGTTGTGAATCCTAGACAATCCGGGAGGTAATGTTGTTCTGTACGCCACCGAACCAACTCTTTCTAGGATTTCGAATGGTCCAACATACCTAGGGCTCAACTTTCCCTTCTTACCAAACCTCATCACTCCTTTCATCAGAGCAATCCTAAAAAATATGGCATCACCTGTCTCGAACTCCAGCTTCCATTAGCAAGCATGCGCATAACTCTTCTACCGAATCTAAGCCATTTTTTTCTCTCTCTAATAACATGGACCTTATCCACAACCTCCTGAAGAAACTCTGGTCCTAAAATCTACCGCTCAACGATCTCATCCCAGTACAATGGAGATTGGAATCTTCAACTATACAGTGCCTCATACGGTGCTATCCTGATGTTGGCCTTATAACTGTTGTTGTAGGCGAACTTAACTAATGGTAGATATTTGATCCAACTGCCCCCAAAATCCAATACACACGCCCTCAACATATCTTCTGAAATATGGATAGTCCTCTCTAACTGACCATCTGTCTGCAGATGAAACACTGTACTGAATGTGAGTTGAGATCCTAATGCTTCTTGGAGACTCTTTCAGAATCAGGAAGTAAACCGTGGATTCCTATATGAAATAATGGACATTGGTACCTCGTGTAACCTAATAATCTACTAAACATATAGCTCTGCCGACCTATCCATGGAATAACTAACTTTCACCGGGATGAAATGGGCTATCTTTATCAGTCTATCAACCACAACCCAAATCCAATTCTACTCGTGAAGTGCTGATGGCAATCTCATGACAAAGTCCATGGAAATGTCCTCCTACTTCCATTTAGGAACAAGAAGTGGTTGCAACGGTACCGCTAGCCTTTGATGCTCGGCCTTCACCTACTGACATGTCAGGCACTGCTCTACGAAATGGGCAATCTCTCCTTTCATGTTAGACCACCAGAAAGATTCCCACAGATACCTATACATTTTCGTACTTCCTGGATGTACTCTGTAGAGTGAACGATGTGCCTCCACTAGAATGACCCACTTGATCTCGGCATCATTCGGTATGCAGATCCTGGTATGGAATATCAACACCCCGTCATTTGAGATGTTGAAATCTAGTTTCAGCCTATCTCATATTCTCTCCATAACCTCTTCTAGTTCTACATCTTTCATCTGAGTTGTTCTTATCCTCTCCTCTAAGGTCGATTGCACCACCAAGTTAGCAATGAAAGTCTAATGATTTCCTTCCACTAACTTCACGCCTAACCTTTCCAGGTCTACACTGATCTCATGCTAAATCCCAACTGTAGAAACTAATGCATGCTCTAACTTATGACTCAAAGCATTAGCTACCTTATTAGTTTTTCCTAAGTGGTAACTAATGGTACAATCGTAGTCCTTTATCAGCTCCAACCATCTCCTCTACTTCATGTTCAACTTTTTTTAGGTGAAAAAGTACTTAAAACTATTATAATTGGTAAAAATTGCGCACCTTTCACCATACAGGTAGTTCCTCTAGATCTTCGTGTGTTGGGTAGATTTTCTCGTACTCCTTGAGTTAACGAGAAGCATAAGCAATTACCTTTCTCTGTTGCTTTAGAACACACCTGAGACCCTTTTAGATGCATCACTATAGATTACAAATCCACCATCCCCTAACGGAATGGTCAGAACTAGAGAAGTAACCAGCCGTTGTTTTAGTTCCTAGAAACTCTGCTCCAACTCATCATTCCAATCATACTTCATGTTCTTTCTCGTGAGTCACATCAATGGATCTGATAGTCTGGAAAACCATGCTACAAACCGTTGGTAGTATCCTACAAAACCTAGAAAACTCCTGACCTCTTGAGCATTCTTCAGTCTCGTCCAGTTCACTACTGCTTCTATCTTACTCGGGTCCATTGATACCTCTTCCTTTGACTCTACTTGCCCCAAAAATGCCACTTGCTCTAACCAAAACTCGCATTTCTTAAACTTTGCAAATAGCTTCTTCTCCCCAAGCACCTAAAGTGCCAATCTCAAATGAACTGCATGCTCCATAGGACTCCTTGAATAAACCAAGATGTCGTCAATAAAAATAACCACGAATTGGTCTAGATACTCATGGAACACCTTGTTTATCAAGTCCATAAACGCTGCAGGAGCATTAGTCAATCCGAAAGGCATAACTAGAAATTCATAGTGGCCATACCTAGTTTGGATGCAGTCTTTGGTACATCTTCCAATTTCACCTTCAACTAATGATACTCGAATCGCAGATTGATCTTTGCGAAAACTTGTGTGCCTCTTAGCTGGATAAACAGATCTACAATTCTCGGTAATGGGTATTTATTCCTCACAGTCACCTTATTAATCTCTCTGTAATCGATGCACATCCTCATCGACCCATCCTTATTCTTTACAAATAACACCAGTGCTCCCCAGGGTGAAATACTCGGTCAGATGTACCCCTTATCTAGTAGCTACTCAAGCTTGACTCACTTGAAAAATAAGCAACTCGGAAGCTATCCCAGGTATAGGAGTTCAGTCATGTAATAATTAAGGGTCAGATCGTCTCCTCAGGGAATGCAGTTTAATTCCAAATTTAGTGTAATTCCAAAAGAAAATAAGAAAAGAAAGTTTTATTGAACATAGTTCAGATTCGGTTTCCTAGGATGTTTGAGATTTTGTGGCGAAATTAAAACAGTGTGAACTTTTATTTATGAACTTAAAATTAAAGCATAAAATAAGAACCTAATGTGCTTAGAATAACAAGAAACGAAACTTAAATAACAGATTAGAAAAACTTATCAAACTTAATAAACTAAAACACAATAAAAGCCCAAACTTTAATTAAACTGAACTTAAAATAAATAGAACCAAATAAAATTTAAATCCTAAAGAAGAAATTTTTTTTTTAAGAGACCAAACCGAACTTTAACAATGAAAAATAACCCAACCAAAATTAATTCTAATAATGATTTAAATAAGAAGAGAAAAAAATAAATTGAATCTAATAATAAGAACCCAACAGAAATTTAAAAGTTCAAAACTTTAATTAAAATTTAACTGAAAATTAACAATGATCAACCAAGTATTTAATAAATGTATGAAAAAAAACTAGAGAATAAGGGGAGAAGGAGAGAGAGAGGGAGAGAGAGGAGAAAGAGAGAGAGAGAGAGAGAGAGAGAGAGAGAGAGAGAGAGAGAAGTTCCCCATGAGAGAGTTATTGTGCAGGCCTCGCCAGCCTCAGCCTGGTGGCCTTATAGCTACCTCAAAAGAAAAACCAAAGATAACTAGTTCTACCCTATATATATATATATATTTATATATATATATTATTGTGCATGCCTCTCCAGCCTCAGCCTGCTGGCCTAATAGCTACCTCAAAAGAAAAACCAAAGAAAACTAGCTCAACCCTATATATATATATATATATCCCCCTTGCTATGTTGACTTTTCAACCCCAGAAAGAAGACTCCCATGCACAATTGAAGACCCAGTGCATATATATCCCCCTTGCTACGTTGACTTTTCAACCCCAGAAAGAAGACTCCCATGCACAATTGAAGACCCAGCGCATGGCAAGGGCTGCCATCACATGGTCACATCACTTTTTTTTTCTCTTTCTTTCTTTTGTTCCCACATAGTCAGTTCTGCACTTTCAAGCCCACTTTTGACCTTCCTACAGTAGATCTCAAAACTCAAAATACGAAAGTTGTAGATAATTTCCATAGGTTTCTATAGAATTTTGAATCATCTCGATTGAAACTCGGACAAGAAAGTTACGCTCAAATTACGGAGTAATGTCGAAATCGTCCATAAAAATAGTGTATAGTAAATTCACGTCTGATTTTAACCTTGATGCATTGAGTATCTCTCCAAATTAAAAACATGAAAGTTGTAGACGGTTCTCTTATCTTTTTACAGCATTTTGAATCATTTAAATCAAATGTCAGATGAGAGAGTTATGCACATATTATGAAGTAGTATTGAAAATGGTCTCTCTTGCGTGCATGACTCGGCTTTTGAAAATTATCCTTTAAATGTCCATGAAAATCCCGAATGCTCACGGTCTTGATTTGGACTCCACCTCACGTACACGACACCTCTTTATGCTCATGACCTGCGTATATTCTAATCTCGGATTTAATTTTCAGAAATTTTCCTACAATAATAGAATACAAAATCCGTAAATTATTGAATAAAATTCCAAATATTATAAATTGAGTGCAATGTTAAAATATTGAACATAATTAGACATTTAATTAAAATTATAATTCTTAATGCATGAATTTAAACACCTAATTATGCAACTTTGATGCGTAATCACACTCCCCAACTAAAGTTTTGCTAGTCCCTAGCAAATAAAAAAAAAAAAACTAAGAAAACTATCAAACCCTATCTACATCCTTTTTTACGGAAACGCGGTTGCATTTACCAAATGTAATGGGCTTTAAACCCCTATGTCGATCCTAGTGGACAAGTTGTAGTCTCGTGAAGGTTTCCAAGGCGACACCCACAGACACCAATTCCAATGAATATTAAATGAATGTACATGCAACACGAATATACAATTTCACATACATGAATATCACCAGATTACACACAAGCTCGTACACAATTCACGCAATTCTGAAGCAAGTAATTAATGCAAGTTTCATTATTATGTAGCCATTAAGAATAGTATACTCACATAAAGTACACTAATAATTCAATTCAGAGTTAATGTAGTCATATAAATTCAAGTATAAAGAGGCGAAATCTTGAGATATGTGTAACGTGTATGACTTGTCATACCCAAGATACCAGTGCACAACTACAGAATGGTCGTTTTGATTCGGCCTAACTAGTATACCCTAAAAAATACTCAAAAAGAATGGGTTCGTTCGTCATTTGCGAGGAGGAGTGTTGTGATCAAACATTCCACATATTGTAAGGAACAAACGCTAAATGTATGGAGTGGACTAGTCCGAAAAGGATCTAACCTATTTGTGAGGTGTCGGATCTTTCACCTTAGCATTTTCTCACCTACTCACCATGTCCAACCAAGGCCACCCTAGCTCAACTTATTCACAAACTAGATGTGAATACATCTGAAGCATTGAGCGGTTGAAGAGTCTTTATACATGGAGAACATGTGTCGTGTCCCTGACTTTTTATGGTATTTGTATGGAGCAGGTATTAACCTTTCATTTCATGTGCATTTCTATTTTTTTCTTATTCTTTCTTCTGCTCATTCTTCAATTTTTGGCTTTTCATTGTCAATTAGGACAATCATTACACTTCTTTTATTGCCTTCATACCACCAATGAGAATTAAGCTCGAACAGTGGTCCATAAACTAAGTCTGTCTCTAAGGGTGGCTCAGCCTTCACATCTTGAGTAGGCTACAAGACCTAGGTTTCTATCTGCCCACTAGAAGCCACCTCTAGGCTACCAGTCAAAAATAAAGACTAGTGTACAAAGAATCGTCCAGAAGAAAAGAGAACTGAGTTTCATGAACTCTGATTTGATGTTAATGCTCAAAAGGACGATAAATAACTCAAGGATACCTCACAAGGTGTCATAGTCACTACGAGTGTTCTCTCAATACTCACAAGACCCTAGGTGTAATGAATCACATGAATGTGTCTATTAAGCCTTATGAGATACCATGTAAATACAAAATTTTATAAAATCAAATTAACACAAATGAACTACCAATCAACCTTCATGAAGTTACAAAGTCACATATAGAGAAATTACCCATAAATGACTTGAGTATATAATTCTTTGGTTATATGCAAGTATGTGAAGGGTATACGTCAGTGTTAATCATGGCATAATCATCTATCCTCAATACCATTTCTTTCTTTCTTTCTTTCTTTCTTGTTTTAATTAATTAATACAAACTCAACAAGTGGATGTGCACAATGTCACATGTAAATTCTCACTGCCACTCCCAACTAAAGTGCAATGTTGTCCTCAATTTGAAAAACATAAGGGAAATAGAAAAGATGTGCACATGAGAAGTAGAGCATACCTAGGAGGAGAAGTAATGGAAAAGAAAAACTGAAACTACATAAAAATATAGCTGAAAATAAACTAAAAATAAAGCAAGGTAAAACAAAATGAAAATAAAGAAAAGAAAAACATCACAGTCTATCTGGCAGAGGCTCTAGAGGAATTTCATTTAGTGGGTGCAGATCCATAAATTCAACCGGCGAGTCTCCAAATTTGAGTTGTCACGAGGAAACAGTCTTGTTACCTGCACAAAAGTTAGCCTTAAATAAATTAATACGTTCTAAGGTACCAGATAAGACATGTGCAGACTGCCTTCCTTGTTTTAACAAGAAAGGATCTTTATTCAGTATATTTTCTAGGAAATTCACTTATTTAAGAATCGGTCTTTAAGGCAAATTTGTCGGAGTAGTTACCTTTGGTTCTTCAGAAGCATCACCATTAAAAATTTTACCTGGTTCTTTGAAAATTAAACTCTCACCAATCTGCTCACCCTTTTTATCGGGAGTAGCAATCACCTTACCACTGTGGGGATTTGCTTTAGTGTTGCACTCCTCGACATTTAATCTGGCAGAGAATGATGGTTCCACAACTGTCAATCTCTGAGGGTAAGGTACCATAGGTTGGTACTCCTTACTGGTCTTGGTCTCCACGTTAACTGACTTCTTCAATTCTAGGCTTGCTTCCTCTGATTTTTCTTTAACCTCATCTATCTCAGTTGTAACTTTAGATGTTGGGACAACTGTTGGCCCGTCAGTAAGTGTCTCAAGTTGGGGAACTTCTTTTTTACTTCTCGAAGTAATAACGGCCTCCGTTGTCTTAAGAGAAACATTATGTATTTGTTGTTGTTGGTGCTGGTATTCTTGAGGATTAGACTGAGGTTCTATAAAAAATTTCCCTTTTTCTAAGATATTCAATTGTGCACACATCTCATTAATGGTGTCCTGCAATTTATTTATGGCCTCAGTGTACTGATTATTAGTTGTGACTTGAATTTGCATGAACTGCTGAAAGGCATCCCTAAAAGACTTCTTTGGTGGAGCATGTGCGGCACTAGATTGATATCTTGAAGGTGCATAGCTCTGAGAGATCTGTTGTGGTTGATACTTATGCTGGAAGGCAGCCTGATGATATGACGACTGATAAGGGGGTGCATGGGACTAGGAAGGTTGATTCCAAGGTTGCTCTAAACTATTCTCCTTTTCTATCTCCATAGCCTCCCCTATTCTGGTGAGTTCAGTCATGCGTGCCTCAACATAAAAATCATCTTTCAATTTATACCACTCTCCACCATCTACTGTTCTCAATGGTTGAGCTGCAATTGGTATTCTGTCAATCCTAATGTTCCACTGCTAAGCATAGTCCGCTAAATGATCCAGAAATTCCAATGCCTCATCAGGCTCATTGTCGAAGAAATATCCTAAAAAAATAGTATGAACAAACTGCTTTGATTTAGGAGTCAACGCAGTGTAGAAATAGTTGACCAAGCGCCATGATTCAAATTCATGGTGGGGACACATATTAACCAAATCTCTAAATCTCTCCCAACTTTCATGAAATGTCTCATCAACTCCTTGCATGAATTGACTTATCTATTTCTGCAAAAATTGAGTTCTCTGTAAGGGAAAATATTTATGCAGAAATTCGTTTTGCATATTAGCCCAACTAGAGATAGAATTAGGCCTAAGAGAATTAAATTACGTCTTAGCCTTGTCTTTCAATGAAAAATGAAATAGACGCAATCTAATTGCCTGATTAGTAGCATCCTCATCTATGAATGTAACATATGCAAGCTCAAAATCAGTTAAATGTTGATACAAATTTTCATTCTGCATCCCATAAAATTGAGGTATCATAGATATCATTCAAGGCTTAATGTTAAATTTGGTGCATTTGCAGGCAATACGATACAAGATGGTTGTGTGGTTTGTATGGGCTGCAAAAAATCCATAAGCATGCGTGGTGTAGATGCAGCCATTTTTTCTTCAAAACTTATAATTTTTTTCTTTTTTTTTTTTCTCTTTTTTTTATTTTTCTTTTTCATGGAAAAAATTAAAATAATAAGAAAAACACTAATTTGAAACTAAAGTTGATACTCCTCAACAATGACGCCAAAAACTTGACTCACTCGAAGAATGAGCAACTCGGAAGCTATCCTAAGTATACGAGTTCAATCATGTAATAATTAGCCTAAGGGCCAAATCATCTTCTCAGAGAACGCAGTTTAATTCCAAACTTAAGAAAAGAAAGTTTTACAAAACATAGTTTAGATTCAATTTCCTGGGATGTTTGAGATTTTGTGACGAAATTAAAACAACGTGAACTTTTATTTATGAACTTAAAATTAAAACATAAAATAAGAACCTAATGTGCTTAGAATAACAAGAAACGAATGACGATAATTAAATCTTATTTAGACAATAAATAAATCATACGTATGAAATTCTAGACAAAAGCTTAAAGATCAAAACTTTATTAATTAACTAAAGCATTCAACCATAAAATTAAACACCAACTAAACGATTGAACTTAACCCAATTAATTAACGTAAACAAAATTAAACTTAATCCTATAATAGATTCAAACAAAAATAAATTAATTTAAACTTAAATAACGTATTAGCAAAACTTATCGAACTTAATAAACTAAAACACAATAAAAGCTCAGACTTTAATTAAACCGAACTTAAAATAAATAGAACCAAACAAAATTTAAATCCTAAAGAAGATTTTTTTTTAAGAGACCAAACCGAACTTTAACAATGAAAATAACCCAACCAAAATTAATTCTAATAATGATATTAAAGAAGAAAAGAAAAAAATAAATTGAATCTAATAATAAGAACCCAACAGAAATTTAAAAGTTTAAAACTTTAATTAAAATTTAACTGAAAATTAATAATGATCAACCAAGTATTTAAATGCAAGGAAAAAAAAAAACTAGAGATCAAGAGGAGAGAGAGAGAGAGAGAGAGAGAGAGAGAGAGAGAGAGAGAGAGAGAGAGAGAGAGAGAGAGAGAGAGCTGCTATGCATGCCTATCTAGCCCCAGCCTGCTGCCCTAAAAGCTACCTCAAAAGAAAAACCAAAGAAAACTAGCTCAACCCTACCAACTAATATATTGGCTTTTCAACCCCACAAAGAAGACTCCTATGCACAATTGAAGACCTAGCGCATGGCAAGGGTTGCCATCACATGGTCACATCACTATTCTTTTTTTGTTTTTTTTTCTTTCTTTCTTTTGTTCACACATTGTCAGTTCTACACTTTCAAGCCCGCTTTTGACCTTCCTACAGCCCATAGCTCTCAAAACTCAAAACAAGAAAGTTGTATAAAATTTTCTCATATTTTTAGAAAATTTTGAATTATCTCGATTGGAGCTCAGACGAGAATGTTACGTCCAAATTACGGAGTAAAGTTGAAATAGTCCAAAAAACGACGTATAGTAACTTCACATATGATTTCGACCTTGATGCATCCAGTATATCTCAAAATGTAGAACATGAAAGTTGTAGAGGATTCTCTTAGATTTTTACAAAAATTTGAATCATCTGAATCGATGGTCGGATGAGAGAGTTATGCACAGATTACGAAATAGTGTCAAAAACGGCCTCTCTTGCGTGCATGGCTCAGCTTCTAAAAATTATTCTTTAAATGTCCATGAAAATCTCGGATGCTCACGGTCTTGATTTGGACTTTGCCTCACGTACACGAAACCTCTTCATACTCACAACCCGTGTACATTCTAATCTCAAAGTTAATTTTCAAAATTTTTCCTGCAATAATAAAATACAAAAATCCATAAATTATTGAATAAAATTCCAAATATTATAAATTGGGTGCAATGTTAAAATATTGAACATAATTAGGAATTTAACTAAAATTATAATTCTTAATGTATGAATTTAAATGCCTAATTATGTAACTTTGACGCATAATCATAATTGCTCCTTCAATTCCCTCAATTCTGCTGGAGCCATTTTGTATGGAGCTTTTGAAATCGATGTTGTGCCTGGAGTAAACTCTATTGCTAACTCCACTTTACGATCAGGAGGCAATCTTGGCAAGTCCTCTAGAAAAGCATCTGAGAACTCCTTCACCCTGGGGATATCCTCCAGTTTACGTTCCTCCCTCAGTGCCTCTTTTATGAATGCTAAATAACTCTGACATCCTTCTCAAAGTAACCTCCTCGTTTGCATGTACGAAAGGATACATGGGGCAAAACACACACACGGTCCAACAAATCTAAACTTCGGTTCCTCAGGAGGTCTGAACACTACCTCCTTCCTTCGATAGTCAATACTTGCATAACTGGCCCTAACTAATCCATACTCATAATAAAATCAAAGCCATGCATATCAAATATAATCAAACTAGCAGGTATCATTCTCCCCTAAATCTCTACTAGACAGTTTTGGATTACTTTGTTACACAATATCCCTACCCTTGTCGATGTGACCACCTCTAACTCAACATCTAATGACTGTGGTTCTACCCCGCAAACTTAATAAATTCCCGAGAAATGAAGGAATGTGTTGCACCTGAATCAAATAATACAGTGGCACTATTCAACAAAATGGAAATAGTACCTGTCATAACGTCACCAGTGTTCTTAACATCGCCAGGAGTTAAAGAATATACCCTCGCCTGAGTCATACCCCTCTGGTAGTTTTCACATAGTGCTTGGTTACCACCCTGATGCTGCTGCTGCTGAGGAGGTAGAACATTCGACGGGGCACGACACTCTCGCATCTTATGTTGGGGCTGACCACACCGGTAGTAGTCACCTAGTCTGCCCTTGCATTCTCCCAAATGCCACTTGCCACACCTAGGGCACATAGGGTGTGATGTGATACCCTGAAATGCCCTAGCACTCATATCCTGATGTTGGCCTATGTCATGCCCATACTTCCTCCAAGAACCCTACCTCGCAACTGAATACAAATCGGAAGGTGCTGGCCTCTTCTTTGGAATCTGGACCTTTGTATCCTCTTGCAGACTCTCCTCTGCCACGGTGGCCTTATCCACCAGCGCAGCAAAGTCTTGAATTTGTAGTATCATCATCTTCTTCTGAATCTCCTCTTTCAAACACCTCTGAAACTTCCAAGCTTTCCGCGCCTCGTCCGATACCATAAATGGAGCAAATTGAGTCAACTCCATGAATAAGGCGGTGTATTGTTGCATCGTTAGCTGCCCCTAAGTCAGGATCATAAACTCCTCCATTTCGCATTCCTGACCGTGGTTGGAAAGTACCGCTTAAAGAACACCTCTCTGAAACAGCCCAATGTCATCGCCACCTGTACTGGCCTCTGCTCCTCTAACATCTTCACTAATTCCCACCATCTCTCAGCTTCTTCAGTGTAGTAATCCCAAAAGAATTAAATGATTAATTAATTAATTAATTAATATTTAATTTATTTAATTAAATTAAGTTATGTGAAGGTTAAATATATATATATATATATGTCTAAAAGTATATAATATAGTATTATTATAATATATAATAAAGTAAAAAAGAAAAAGAAAAAAAGGACGGAAGCTAAGCTTCCAGAGAGATTTCAATTAAAATCACCTCTTAGGAAGAAGACAGAACAAAAGCCCCCCCCCCCTAAAACGTCTCTCTTCACGTCTCTTCGTCACCTCTCTCTGTCTCCATCTCTCTCTCCCCTCATTTCTCAAAGGATATTTGGCCAATTGGGAAACAGATGGTATCATTGGGTTCCTAACTCCGCCACCAACATTTTTCTAGAGCGGATTTGTCGTGGGAGCGGCGTAGGCACCATTCCAATGGAAAGGTAGTTTTTCCCTATTTTATCAATTTCTCCTTAAATCAACCATTAAATCGACAATCATGCACCACCATTAAGGGAAAATGAATTGTGTTATATATACGTGTATATGTTTTGGTATGGTTTTAAAATGTCAACCATATAAATTATGTTTTTTGAACTTAGGGCTATTTATTAGATACGTATATGCGAAAATGAACTGATGAAAGTGAAGGATATTTTCAGGATAATTATGTAAGATAAGAAATGTATATTTTGAGTATAAGAATGTTAAATGCAGGTTAGCTTATTTTATGGGGAATACATATATATATATATGTATATATATATATATATATATATATGTACATATATATATATATATATATATATATATTTATATATATGAATTTTATTACTAAATAGTGTGACGTGAGCAAATTGAACCTTGTATGGGACTATGTTATATGTATGAGATGCATGTTATGCAGGAAATGCACTAAAATGAAATGTTATATGGAATATGCTGCATGTGTTTGTTAATGCAACCATGTTTATGATAGCCAAAAGGGAGCTATAAATATGTTTACAATAGCCCAAAGGGATCTGTGGATCACGTTTATGATAGCCAAAAGGGTGCTATAGATTATACTCATGACAACCAAAAGGAAATTGTAGATCATGTTAATGATAGCCAAAAGGGAGTTGTAGAAATAACAACCAAAAGGGAGCTATTGTAATTAAAAGACAATGAGAATGATAAGAAAATATGAAAATGCAAACAATGTGAAATGGAATGAGCCACGTAAAGTGAAATGCCATGAAATGTTTAAGTTAAGAACATAAACAGTTAAGACTTACTAGATAATGACAGGCAGAATAATGTATTATGGTATTATCGGTATGTATGCTAGTAGAATATGTTACATTTAGATGGGGCAAA
Organism: Malania oleifera; assembly: GCF_029873635.1. NCBI lineage: Eukaryota > Viridiplantae > Streptophyta > Magnoliopsida > Santalales > Ximeniaceae > Malania > Malania oleifera. Next base: position 91,986,003 of record NC_080420.1, read on the forward strand.
CTCTTCGCCCGAGGGCTTGTTGAGAAAGGCAAGTGCCTTGGTAAGTATCAGATATGGCACTAGGCTGCATAATGTGTTAGGGTAGAGGAAAACTATTTATATGGACGGATAGAATTTCTTATTCTCGAGGCCTTCACTGGTAAACCTTTGCATGAATTGTGTGAGTACGAGATTACATCACTACCTAGGGGCTTACTGAGTAAGGTGAGTACTCTGGTATGCTTCAATTGTGACCTTTATGTTACCTAAAGTATCTAAGCAGAGGGGTGCTACTTGTATGGGCAAGTAATCACCCCTATCCTTGGGTAATCTCGTGGGTAAAATGTTTTGTATGTGTTTGATTAGGAACATGAAATGATTTCAGAAATTATGCTAATGATTTTCAAATGATGAAAATGTATACTTATGTTATTTATAAATCTTAGGTTAGACACGCTGTTTTAATATGTTTCTTCCCTTATTGAGATGTGTCTTACCCAAATATGAATTTATCTTTTTCAGGACCTCCATAAGATCAAGCTTAGATAGCTCGAAGTGTTTGTAGCATTTTTGGAATATAGAAAAGAAAGGGTATATACTTAGCTAATATTTCAGGTTGTATGTAAGTTATGTTTTATGTTTTATGTTTTAAGTCTTCTGAGATATGGATGGTTGTGAGATATACTGGTGGTTATGAATATTGAATGTTTTTGGAGATATGTGCATATATGAGAATACATGTGATGAATAGTTATTCTGAATTATAGATAGAAATAATAGTAAACTCTGGTATTATATTTGTGGAGATTATATTTATATTTTTTTCTGTGTACATGATATTAGAATATGGATTATCAGGTAAATTAATGGATTACTAGCACTCCGAGCCCACATAGAGGGTCGGGATGTTACATCCAGTCAACTTGAATGTCGCATAGAGTACCTTTTGTTACTCTGTGCAACATATAATAGCCAAGATCTTCTCAATCTCTTGTATCCAATTCTCTGCTTAGATTGGGTTTGTACTCCTTACAAATGTAGGAGGCTTCAGTCGAGTAAACTAATCAATATAATCTCCCAACTCAGCCATGGGACGATCCTGCCTCCTAGCATTCTACGTAACCTCCACCATAAACTATTGGGCGAAGTCTCGAAATGCTATTATAGAGTCACTGCCACCCTTTTGGCCAGCTCCCTCGCTGCTACTGCCTCTAGGGTTAGTAGTATTATCCATGGACTCCATCTTGAAGAGACAATTAAGAAAATTGTTTAGAATCTTAGTACCTTACACATCTGCTACAACTACAATGCTATAAGACTTACTTCAATTACATATTGCTCCTATTGACGACACACTCTACCAGCTTAATACTCTCATTCTAACTCAAGTTCCACCCCTATACTCAGAACAAAATCGTCAATGGATTGCCGTGATTTTCTGAACCCATTGACTGATCCAGAAAAACACAAAAGTCCGCCAATGGATTTCTATCTCCAGGCTTATGAAGCCAAACTCAACATTCCTAATTTACCCGTTCCTATCTTCTTATACTCTCATATGACCTCCTAACCTCATCTAACCAAGTCTACAAGACCTAACAACCTGGTTAGCTTTGATACCAACTGTAGTGCCCCGACCTACCACGTGGGCCTGGAGTGCTAGAAAACATAACATAAAATAAAAATACTCTCCGATACCATAAATAAGAAGGTTCGACCCTAAAGGGTTCATGGTTGCCCTATCCAAAAACAACTTATAATAAAGTAGCGAAAAAGTTTCATTCTCAAAATACCATACCAGAGTTCTAAGTCAATATTATTACATAAATGCCTCCAATGTTTCTATTACAACCCCAAAAGATAACCTGACCCTAGTCCAGTACTTACACGAGCACTTACAAAAGGATAGAATATGAGCTATGACCAGCCGCTGCTTCAGTTCCTAAAAACTCTGCTCGCACTCATCAGTCCAATCATACTTCATATTCTTCCTTGTGAGTCGTTTCAATGAACTTGATAGTCTAGAAAACCATGCCACAAATCATCGGTAGTATCCTGCAAGACCCAAAAAACTCTTGACCTCCTGAGCATTCTTCGTTCTCGTCTAGTTCATTACCGATTCTATCTTACTCAAGTCCACTAATACCCCTTCCTTGGACACTACATGCCCCAGAAATGCCACTTGCTCTAACCAGAACTCGCATTTTTTAAACTTTGCAAATAGTTTCTTCTCCCTGAGCACCTGAAGTGTCAGTCTCAAATGAACTGCATGCTCCTCAGGTCTCCTCAAATAAACCAAGATGTCATCAATAGAAATAACCACAAATTGGTCCAGATACTTGTGGAACATCATGTTCATTAAGTCCATAAATGCTACAAGAGCATTAGTTAATCCAAAAGACAACTAGAAATTCATAGTGGACATACCTAGTTCAAAAATTAGTCTTCGATACGTCTTCCGATTTCACCTTCAACTGATGATACCCTGATCATAAATCGATTTTAAAGAAAACTTGTGTGCCCTATAGCTGGTCAAACAGATTGTCAATTCTGGGTAACGGGTATTTATTCCTCATAATCACCTTGTTAATCTCTATGTAGTCGATGCACATCCTTATCGACCCATCATTCTTCTTTACAAATAACACCGATGCTCCCAAGGGTGAAATACTCGGTCGGATGTAACCCTTATCTAATAGCTCCTGTAGCTGTTCCTTTAATTCCCTCAGTTCTATTAGAGTCATTCTATATGGAGTTTTCGAAATTGTTGTTTTGCCTAGAGTCAACTATATAGCGAACTCCACTTCACGATCAGGAGGCAATCCCAGCAAGTCCTCTGGAAAAACATCTGAAAACTCCCTCACCACAGGAATATCCTCCAATTTACGTTCCTCCCCTGATGCCTCTTTTATGAATGCTAAATAACTCTAGCATCCTTCTCGAAGTAACCTCCTCGTCTCTATGGTCGAAAGGATCCATGGTGTAGAGCGTACATACGACCCAACAAATCTAAACTCTGGCTCCTGGGAGGTCTGAACACTACCTCCTTCCTTTGGCAGTCAATACTCGCATAACTGGCTGCTAACCAATCCATACCTAGAATAAGATCAAAGCCATGCATATAAAATATAATCAAACTAGCAGGTATCATTCTCCCCTAAATCTCTACTAGATAGTTTCAAATTACTTTCTTACACACTATCTCTACCCCTGTCAATGTAACCACCTTTAACTCAACATCTAACAACTGTGGTTCTACCCCACACAACTTAATAAATTCCTGAGAAATGAAGGAATATATTGCACCTGAATCAAATAATACAGTGGCACTATTCAAAAAAATGGAAATAGTACCTATCACTACGTCACCAACGTTCTTACCATCATCAGGAGTTAGAGAATATACTCTCGCCTGAGTCATACCCCTTTGGTATTTTCCACGTGATCAGTTGAACAAGCTTCGACCCCAACATCAGTCGCTCACCAACCTCATCGCAGTATAATGGAAATCAAAACCTCTAACCATACAGTGCCTCAAATGGTGCTATCCTAGTACTGGTATGATAACTTTATTGTATGCAAATTCAACCAATGGCAGATATATAATCCAACTACCCCTGAAGTCCAGTATACACGCTCGTAACATATCTTCTAGAATCTAGATGGTCCTCTATGACTGACCATCGGTCTATGGGTGAAAAGCAGTACTGAACGTGAGTTGAGATCCCACTGCTTTTGGTAGACTCTTCCAAAATTGGGAAGTAAATCGCAGATCCCTATTCGAAACGATAGACACAAGCACCCAATGCAATCTGACTATCTCTTGAACTTAAAGTTCTGCCAGCTTAGTCATAGAATAACTTACTTTAACTGGAAGAAATGGACTATCTTTGTCAGTCTGTCAACAACTACCCAAATAGCATTCTACCCATGAAGTGCTTGTCGCGACATCCCAGACCCGCTAAAAAAACTCTGGCAAAAGTATTTTTTGTGGAAAAACAATGTGTGATGAAGTCGCCACTAACCTTTTGGAGAGCAATTAGAACACTTGATTGCTACCCTGTTAGGGGTAGAATCAATCTGTGTTACTAGAGTCGAGCACAGGAGTTCGGTTACACTAGAGGAAGGTATTAGCACCCCCTACGCGTCCACTGTTATGAATGGTACTTAATTAATCAAAAATTATCTCAAAATAAATCTAATAAGTCGTCTCATTTTACTCCCTAAAAAGTGTGAAGAAAATGTACAAAATAAAATACTATATAGATATTCCCTTAGAACTAGGGCGAACCGTATTCTGAAGAGCTTATGCCTTCCTTTTAAATCATAGGGAAGAAAAATCAAGAAAATGGTTTACAAAAATATACTCCCAAGGTTTTGAAATCTTTATAGAATTTTCTAAGTGAAAAGTAATATTTCGAGAGGTTTTTGGAATTTGCTCGGGATGGAAATAATTTTCTGGTCCTAAAAAATATTTTTGTGATTTTTTCAATATTTTCCCCGAACTTCAAAATAGCACAAATAAATTTAAGACAAAAACCATGGAAGTCAAATTCTGAAAATATTTTTTGGAGTTTTCTAAAATTTGGTGATTTTTCTAACATTTTTGTGGATTTTTTTGTGAACTTTTCAAACATTGAAATGATATTAAATAAATAAAATGAAGAAGACTGGCACCAAACGGTTCGAAGGGTGAACTGGTCAAACATTGACCGGCCTAGGAGAAAACCAGTTTAAGGTTTTGGTCAAAACCATGTTAACACGCGTTGCCTTCCGTGTGACTTGTGTGTGTGTTCAGGTGTATGTTAGAATGTGCAAGTGATGCATGAAGTATGTGTGAGCATGAATAAGAATGAGCATGTGTGTGCATGCATGCATGCATAAACAACAACTATACAAATGGTGATGTCAGGGGTGGTAATGGAACACATGAGTGTACGTGTGCATGGACGAGAATGAGCATGCATTCGTGGCGTGTGAATGAACATGCACATGCATGCCTGCATGGATGGACAATAACCTAAATGGTGATGTCATGGGTGATATCGGAATGCATGAGTGTACGTGTGCATGGGCAAGAATGAGTGTGTGTGATGGATATGCACATGCATGAATGGATGATGATGTAATACATGTGTACAAGTGCACGGGCATGCATGTGCATGCATGCACGAGTGAACAATGACATGTATAATGATGTGATGCATGAATATGTATGCATAGTTGAGAAAAAACATGTGTGCATCGTGTGTGAATAAGCACGCATATGCATGCATGCATGAATGAAAAATGATGCATGAAGTGTGTGAGCAGGCGAGCATATACATGCATGCATGAATAAGGACATGGATAATGATGTAATGCATGTATAAGAATGGACCCGCTTGCATGCAGGATATGAGATGGATAGGCACGTACATGAATGGATGATGATGTGTGTGTGTTTACATGGATGTATGTAAACAACATGTGCATAAATGTGTGTAAATAACATGTGCAAAATGTGTGTGCATATATGTGTGTAAAGGAGACAATATACAAGTAAATGTTAGTATACAAGTTAGCATGATTTAGTATGCAAGTTAGCGTACAAGTAAATAAATGTTAATATACAAGAAATTAAAAGTTAGAGTGCAGGAAAGTAAATGTTAGCATACAAGAAAATAAATGTTAGTAGACAAGAAAATAAAAAGGTTAGAGAGCGGGAAAAGTAAATGTTAGTATACAGGAAATAAAATGTTAGTAGACAAGAAAATAAAAAGGTTAGAGAGTAGGGTAAATGTTAGCATGCAAGAAAAATAAATGTTAGTATGGGATTAGAGTTAGTATGAATGCAAGCCAATAAATAAAATATTAGTAAAAGTTAGCATAAGTTAGTAAGTTAGTTTGTAAGGGTGTGTGAAAGAGTGTGTGAACAGTGTGTGTAAATGCGTGTGTTATGGTATGTTAATAGCGTGTGTTAGTGAATTGCAATATTGACAGGGGACTTGTGTCAAACACCTAGTATGCATGTGTTAGTGCGTGTGTGAGTGAGTTACAAGAACCAACATGTGCATGTGTGTGTATTAGTGATGTTATGTTAGTGGGTGTGTGAGTAGTGTGTGTCTGCAGGTGTGTGCAAATCGTGAGTGTGGAGTGTGTAAACTTGTGTGCAAACCGTGAGTGTGGAGTGTGTAAACTTGTACACAAACAACGTGTGTTTTCATTCCGACATTCTCACAAACACCTTACAGCCCTGCAAACACAACCCACCATTTGCAAGAAACTAAATCCTATTGAAAACCCACGAAATGTAAAAGGAGGAGAAGGAGAAAACACCAAGAGAATGGGATCTGCGAAGGGTGACTGGCAGTGATGGCTTTGGCGATGTGGCTTGTATGTGAACTGAGAGAGAGAAGTCATGCCAGTGAGGTGTGGCGCGGATGTGTTCGTGGGTGGTTGCTGGGGCTGCTTACAGTTGAGAGGCCGAGAGCCTTGGTGACGGTTTGCGGTTGGGAGGCACTTGCAGGAAGACCGTGAGGGGGCTCTGGTGTGCGGTGAGGTTGGTAGTGACCGTGAGATCTCTCAGTTGTGGTGTTTGGCCGAAGATGGGTCTGCGCGTGGTGGTTACAGTCGTGAGTGAATCCGAGGGGTGCTCCGGCGGTGGCTAGCGTTGTTGCTATGTTCGGGTGGCTGCCTTGGTGCTTGCAGATGGTGGTGATGGTCGCGAGGTGGTCGAGAGAGAGGCGGAGGGAGAATGGAGCTCGATTTACTAGTGCGGTCGTGACGGGTTTGGGGTTTGTGTGCGGGTGAGAGCAGATGCAAGCAACGGCGGCCAGAGTTATTATGTGACAGTGATCGAAGTGGCCGAAACAATGGGAGGTGGCTGGTTGTGAGGAGCAGTGCTCAGCTGGATTTGCGCTCGCGGGTGGTAGTGCTCGAGCGAGATCCGAGAGTGGCGAGGACGATGATGAGTGTGGTGATGGCATTCGGAGAGTGGCGAGGAGAACTGCGGTGGTGCGTGGCCGTAGCCAAGGTGGTGTTGGTGAAGCTGGCGGTGAGTGGTGGTCACGGGTGTTGCCACTGCTGCTTGGAGATGATGGTGGTGCTGGGTGGTCATGCCAGAGGATGGCGGAGGTGCGGCTGTGTGGGGGTTTATGGCGAGAGGCTCTGTGAGAGAGAACAGAGAACTGAGAGAGAGAGAGAGAGAGAGAGAGAGAGAGAGAGAGAAGAGAGTGAAGAAAGAAGATGAATAAGTGAAATGGAAAATCCCCCCTGCGTGAAAAGTAAAAATGCCGAGAGCCCCCGTTGCTTGCGTGAATAGTGCCTATTTATAGGCTTTTAAAACAAAACCCTAGCCCCCTTTTTTGTTTGCCTTTTTTTTTTTTCTTTTCTTCTTTTGCTGTTTTTGTTTGAGAATAATAATAATAATAATAATAAGATATACTTATAATAATAATACTAGTACTAAGTGATAATAATATACTAATGATAGTAATAATAATAATAATAATATTAATAAAAATAATAGTAGCAATAATAGTAAAGCTAATAATAATAATACTAATAAAAGTAAAAATATCCTAATAATAATAATACTAAATGTAATAATAATAATAATAATAATAAATACGGTGCCTGTGTTATATTTAACCTGGGCAAAATGGTGTGTCGACAGTGCTAATGGCAATCCTGTGAAAAAATCCGTGGAAATTTGCTCGCACTTCCATTTAGGAATGAGAAGTGGTTGCAACGGTTTCACCGGCCACTGATGTTCGGCCTTTACCTCCTGGGATGTTTGATACTGCTCAACAAAACGGGCGATCTCTCTTTTCATATAAGACCATCAGAAAGATTCGTGCAAATCTCTATACATCTTCGTACTCCTTTGATGCACTGTATAGAGCGAGCGATGTGCCTCCTTTAGAATGATTCGTTTAATCTCAGCATCATTCGGCATGCATATCTTGGTGTGAAATCTCAACACTCTGTCATCCGAGATATTGAAATCTAGTTTCAATCCATTCTACACTCCCTCTATAAGTTCTACCAGCTATGTATCTTTCATCTGAACTGTCCTGGTCCTTTCTCGTAAGGTTGATTGCACAACCAGGCTTGCAATGAACGTCTGGTGATTTCCTTCCACCATCTCCACACCTAACCTTTCTAGGTCCATATTGATCTAATGCTGAACTCCCAGAATCGAGACTTATGCATTTACTGTCTTTCGACTCAGAGCATCAGCTACCACATTAGCTTTTCCTAGGTGGTAACTAATGGTACAATCGTAGTCTTTTATCAGTTCAAGTTATCTCCGCTGCCTCATATTTAACTCTTTCTGAGTGAAAAAGTACATTAAGACTTTTATAATCCATAAAAATCTTGCACCTTTTACCGTACAAGTAGTGTCTCTAGATCTTTAGTGCATACAGTACCATTGCCAATTCTATGTCATGTGTCGGGTAGTTCTTCTCGTACTCCTTGAGTTGACGAGAAACGTGAGCAATAACTTTTCCCTACTACATTAAGATACGCTAAAGACCCTTTTTAGAGGCATCATTATAAATCACAAATTGCCCATCTCCTAATGGAATGATCAATACTAGAGCAGTAACTAGTCATTGCTTCAGTTCCTGAAAACTCTGTTCGCACTCACCAGACCACTCAAACATTATATTCTTTCTCATGAGTCGTGTCAGCGGACCTGATAGTTTAGAAAAACCCGCTACGTACCGGCGGTAATATCCTTCCAAACCCAAGAAACTTCTAATCTTATGTACGTTCTTCAATCTCGCCCAATCAACTACCGCTTCTATCTTGCTTAAGTCCACTGATACACCTTCTCTAGACACTGCATTCCCCATAAATGCCACCTGCTTTAACCAAAATTCGCATTTTTTAAACTTTACAAACAATTTTTTCTCCCTAAGTACCTAAAGTACCAACCTCAAATGAGTTGCATGCTCCTCAGGACTCCTCGAATAAACCAAGATGTCGTTGATGAATACCACCATGAATTGATCTAGATACTCGTGGAACACCCTGTTCATCAAGTCCATAAATGCTGCATGAGCATTGGTCAATCCGAAAGGCATAACTAGAAATTCATAATGGTCATACCTTGTACGGAATGCAGTCTTCGGTACATCTTCTGATTTCACCTTCAGCTAATGATACCCAGATCGCAGATTGATCTTGGAGAAGACCAATGTGTCCTGTAACTGGTCAAATAGATCATCAATTTGACGTAATGGGTATTTATTCTTCATTGTTACTTTATTAATCTCCCTATAATTGATGCACATCCCCATCGACCCATCCTTCTTCTTGACGAATAGCACCGGTGCTCCCCAGGGTGATACACTCAATCGAATGAAACCCTTGTCAAGTAACTCCTATAAATGCTCCTTTAACTCCTTCAATTCTTCTAGGGTCATTCGGTATGGAGCTTTCAAAATCGGTGTCGTCCCTGGAGTTAACTCAATAACAAACTCCACCTCACAATCAGGAGGCAATCCCGGTAAGTCCTCTGAGAACACATCTGAGAACTCCCTTACTATGGAAATATCCTCTAATTTATGCTTTTCCCTCAGTGCTTCCTTCACAAATGCAAGGTACCCCTAGCATCCCTTCAGAAGTAAACTCCTCGCCTGAATAGCTGAAAGGATCCATGGTGCAAAGCGCACACACGATCCTACAAACTTGAATTCCTGCTCCCCAGGAGGTTTGAATACTACCTCTTTTCTATGACAATCGATGCTTGCATAACTAGCCGCTAGCCAATCCATCACCAAAATGATATCAAAGTCGTGCATATAAAAAACAATTAAACTGACCAGCTGCACTCTCCCCTGAATCTCCGTCGGAGAATCTCTAATCACCCTACTATATACTACTACTGACCCTAACGGTGTGACCACTGCTAACTCGGTACCTAATAACTGTGCCTCTACCCCACATAATTTGACAAACCCTTGGGAAATAAATGAATACATTGCTCCTGAATCAAATAATACAATAACTTTACTTGAAAATCTTTTGGGAAGAGATCTTTTAGGGTTGAATCTTTGAAATATTCACTACATACATTTTACTCAAAGATTCTAAAAAGTTACTTTGAGAAAAATCACCATTCTTACGTTGAGCTTATTTTCACATCATATGTGAGTGTATTTTGGGCTATAATTGTTATACAATCTGCTTGTATTAGAAGCATTTCTTTGTACACAATATTTGATTATCTGTTGTATTCTCGATGTGTGGCCGGAAGAGGGAGACTAACCTTGTGAATAGTCCTGGACTGGTTCAGATCCGATTACGAGAACTAGGTGCACCAGTCTGTAACGTGTTGTATTAGGTGCTACTCCACCGTTAAGCGAGCCATAGTGGAATCCTCTTGCTTGTGAGCCTGAGGTAGGGACGTAAGTAGTATTGGCCGAACCCTGATAACATATCGTGTGTCTACTGTTAATTTCTAACACTTTATAAGTAGTATTGGCCGAACCCTGGTAACATATCGTGTGTCTACTGTTAATTTCTAACACTTTATATTTCTGACATGTATGTTATATTTGATAAATTGTAAATGTTATGCAAGATGTAATTTCCGCATTTTACTTTTATCTGTGCAATTGGTATATGCTTAGAAACACCCTAGGTTGTGTATTATTGATATCTAGCTTAACCTCGGCAAAATTTTTAAAATTCCAATTTACCCCCCTCTTAGGAATACACCAATTCTAACAATTGGTATCAAAGCCTCATTGCTCTAGACTTAAATTTTTTTTGCAAAAAGATCGCAATGACTCAATTTGGTGTATGCCTATTCGGCGAGAGATGGTTACCTACTAGCCCTCTATTGTTTTGTGGTGTAAACTACACCCACTGGAAAATTAGAATGAGTGTTTTTATAAAATCAATGGATTGGAGGGATTGGCAGGTGATTGTTGGAGGAATTTGTATGCCTGTAAATAAAAATGATATTAATTTAATGCATGAAAATTCACATGCCATGGATCTACTATTTTTTGCTTTGGATTCTAATATTTTGCTTGAGATTATGGCATATGCAAATGCGAGGGAGATATGGATTAAGCTCGAAAAGAAGTATGGAGAGACTCAGGAAAAAGAGACCACCACTTTGGAAGTGTCAAACTCAAATGATCTGGAAGTGGTAAATCACAGGGATGGTGCTTTAACAGAACATGAGGTATATGATTCTCACTCTAGCTCAATTGAGGATTCGTGTGTTGAATGTTGTGTTGCTACTTGTGTTGAATCATCTATTGAATATTGTGATAATCTTGTTAATAATGTTTGCAATGATTCATGCAATGATTATTGTAGTAAATTTGGTGATGAATCATGTGTTGTTGTTAATGTTGAAAGTATGCCCTCTAGAGAAAAACTAGAAAAGACTTTATTGAAAATGAATAAATTTCTAGTTAATTTATTTTAACAAAAATCATTCCTGAAAAATGAGAAAAAAATGATAGCAAAGCAGTTAAACGAATTAAAAGATTATCATTCTATTCTTGAAAAGAAAAATATTGAGAAGATTTTGAAAATCATCTGCTTAGAGAAAGAAATAAATGATTATTTAAAATTATAATCAAAATTGAAAATGAAAAGAATAATCATAACGAACCCTTCGCAATTAAAATAAAAAATATTTTCAAAAAGGGTTCCTGTTCTGTTATCAAACCCATAGTCGTGCCTATTAGGTAAAAACAGAATAAATAAGCATAAACTTTTATGTATTTTCAATACCTACTTATTTTGCAAAACAATGTGGCTCGTATGATTTAAATACTTACTTAGAAGTGCCCGAGGCTTAGACAAAGAAATGATGTGGGTAATCATGAAGGCAAACTCTGTAGGATCTAAGGAATATCGAATTCCAATAGAAATTATTTAAATATTTAATCATTCTTTAGTTCCTAGATTTAAGGGTTGTGATGACTAAAGGCTCGAAAAATGGTGCGTGCTTAAAATATCAAATCTTAGTATAAGCATTCACTATACGCTATTCTGTTATACTAAGATACTTAAAGAATCAAGCCAATGTGAAAATTTAAATTGATCGTAAGATGAAAATATTGGTTATTGCTTGCTTAGGTTGAATAAAATCCACTTCCAAACAGACAAAGGTAATTTTACCTAGTAAATAATTCTTAATGCTTAATTCGTGCTTGAAAATGAAAATCTAAAGTTAAGCATATTTTTTTGTCCTTTGAACAAGTTTGAGCTTTAGGGAATCCATTCATACACATTTTCCCCCCTAAACTCATTAATAAAAATCTTGTCATCACTCTAGGTATTAGCACCAATGATAATAATTCCATATCTATCTAGTGCTAATAAAAAGACATCCTCCTTGTAATCAAAATTAGAGGAATCCACTACGGGATTGTTCCCTTTGAATTTAAATCATAAATCCTTTAATTCTAGTTTATCTCATCCACAAGAAATCTTTACCACTCCATGATCATATCTAGTAAAGTATTATCCATCTATGGGTTCGTATCCTTACCTTAACTTGTCAATTATATTTCAATGGATACCCTTCAGTTATGGTTGATATGAAATTACCAAAGAGCATCATTCTTTAAATATTCATACTCCTGAATGCTCTTTGCTAAAACTGTCAAAACACAATGTTTTACTTGTTTATCATAAACAATGTCCTGTTTCTTTATGAATACTCTTTTGAAACTAACAAAAATTTAAATTAATAAGAGTATTTATCCAAATTCGCTTCACAAGCTCTCAAACTTTAAATCAAATAATTTAGAGCTTCATCTTTATGAATTAAGTTAAATGGCTAATATAATTGCTATAGGTTTCAACATATATGGAAAAGCAAATAACTAAGAATCCTATGCATGAATTTTAAAAATGAAAAGCCGTTTGAACTTGGGCTTTGTACATTTTGAGATTTATAAGAAAAGAGGCAGACATAGGCTTATCATCTTAACGAATATTTATTGTGACTTTTTGGTCCAATAAGCCTAAATCATTCATCACCAAGATTAAATCATTGAAAATCTTAAAACACTTAGCTAAAGAATTCGAAAAATTTTAAAAAGCATAAAATGATTAAGTGCATAACTCAAGGGGAGCATATATTTTTCATAGTCATATAAATTAAAAATGCTCTCATTATCTTATAACATTTATGTCTATGTACCTTCATAAGAACTGCACTGAACTCAAATCCATCCACCACTCTTTAGTGTTTATATTTTTTTATGGATAGATTATTTTTTATGAATTGATAATTGTTACCTGATTGCATGCTTGGTCTAGAATGCCTCCTGCATGACAGATGCAGTGATGTGAACTGCATGCTGGTAGTGGATTTTAGGTTGTTATATGCTATATATGATCTATTTTTGAGAACAACCATTTATCAGGTATGTGTTTTATGGTAAAAAGTCCGATTTACAGACGGCATATTGCTGAAATTTTATTAAAATTTTTCAAATTGAAACCGTGTACAAAGATGGTTATGATAAAATGAATATTAAAATATTTTTGAAAGGATACATGAAAACTTAAATAGATAATTAAACGTCATCCTTACATAATCATCATACACTTAAGGGGAGTTGAGCTCAATCCTTAAGAAAAGAGCATAAAAGACTCATGTGCATCATGTCATGCTTTTTGAATATTGAGACTCTTCTTGAAACCTGAACATCATATCCAGCTCTTAAATATTCATAATTTGATATGGATTGTTCTTAGGTTTTTGAGCACAAGTGTATGCCTTGATATCTCTTTTCTGATGAATTTGTGAAATATAGGGATAATTATACTGGTTGTATAAGTATAGTGAACTAATCTTGATCCAATATATCTATTTTTAAGAAATTCTAAAATGTTTGCCTATACTACTTGGCCTACTCAGTGTAATTAATCTATGACTAGCATAAGCAATTCATTGTATCTAAGCTAGAATTCAAATCGATAGGGGGAGCATCCAAAATTAACTCCTATTCTATTTTGCTCACCATTATGTTTAGCTTAGATCTTGAATGAATTCATTGTGGCATGTGTTTAAATGTAATGTTCTTATTGAAAATCATAATTTGAATCGTGTTGATTTGCCACAGTTATTTGATTTACCATATGATCTTGCATGTGATTGATAATTTTTTAGGATCTATATGGTTGTCCTTTCTAGTTATATTTTGGTGTGTGCTTAAATGATAAACCAGAATATTAATGCTTGCTTGTGACTTATTTTAAAGTTTCTTCTTGAGCAATGCATCACCCCCAGTACTTCTTGATAATATCATAAGGGGGATATATATATATATGTGTGTGTGTGTGTGTGTGTGTGTGTGTGTGTGTGTTTATTTACATATATCTTATTATTTGGAAAGAAATGATTTTATATGTGACATTTTTTTTTTTTTACTTATATGCCTAAATGCTATATCTTTAAAATAGTTTTAATGTCCAAAATACTAAATGATAAAAAGGGAGGAATGTTTTTCAAAAAGGGGAGTTCTTTTTCGCTAAGTTTGTTTTAAATGGCCCTTTTTTTTTTTAACTTAACCCTTTTTACTTATGCCAAAAGGGAGAGAACTTTTATGAGCAAAATGTATGACCAAAAGGGGGATTTTTTTAAGGACACAGGGTAATTATCTAAGTTGTATGCATGTCGTTGTTGTGGCTTATTGCTAAAATTGAATGCAAATATTTTGAATTGTCTTCTTTCTTTAATATGCGTGTGCTATATTATTTAAATTTAATTTATGCATAATCTTAGGGGAAGCCTTTTCAGACTTATCCAATTTTATTCTAATGCGTTTGTCATCATAAAAAAGGGGGAGATTGTAAACATTTTGAGTCTGATTCCTGTTTTGATGCTGACAAAGCATTTGTATCTCATGTGTACATTTAGTGTGTGAACATGTCTATATTTTAACATGCATATGAGGTAAAATGAAAATGGAAGCCAGAAGGACCTCAAGATCATATAGGCGTATTCCATAAGGCTTGAAGAGCAAGATAGAAGAAGAAGACATCTACTTTCAATTGTAATGCATTTTTTTTTTAGTTTGGTTTGTAATAATTGCATGGCATGCATGATGTGGATGTAAGCTCAAGACCATAGATTGACCTTAGGGATACGCCGGATTTTTGAGACTAAGTAAAAAAACCTTAGATAGACCCTAAGTCCTTGCACAAATCACTTAGGAAAATCCTCACTATCAACTATGCAAACAGGGGTAACTGATGATCTAAAATAGAATCAAATCTTAAGCAATGAAAGGGCTTCGGGCCACTGAATCTGTTCGTTGAAAATGCCTTGATTGACCAAACGTGTGAAAAGTCAAAAGTGTTCACCTAGCTCTGGGCGACCGAACCAAAATGAACTCAACATTCTCAATCAACTGAACATTTAATCCTGACTTTTCCAACAACACGGGCACTCGAAGTTCACGGTCATTTTGACCTCAGGCAACCAAAAGTTGAAGTTCGGCAGATTGAAATTAGGCCCAAGCAACCGAACCTTGAGCAAGTTGGAAATCGCCTTAGACTCAGCCACCCGAATCATTTTTAGGGCACCCGAATACATGAAAAGCACTTTTCTTCATGTGTCTGTTCAAGCGACCGAACCTAAGTTAGTCGACTGAAACCTCTCGAGTTGAACATTTTTACCTTGTGTTAAATAGGGTTAATTTTTATTAAACATAATTAAACAATTCCCAAAATTCCCGTTATTTCCCCAACGATCATATTTTTCCCAATATCTATATATACCCCCTCATTGCTCATAATTAGAATGATGATTAACTGAAAAACTCTCTCACATATTATTACAATATTTTTCATCTTCAAAGCTTATTTTTCATACTCTCTTACTCTCATAAATTTCAAAATCCTCCAAGAGAGTCTTGATTTGTTCTTTCACCCCCTTACTTGCAAATTGATTGTCTTTAAGGGATTGTTGAAAGAGTCTTATTTTTGGGCATTCATTCTTTGTAAAGTATTTTTCACTCTCTCCTAAGCTTTTTAGTTTGAAAATCATTTTGAGAGTTGCCTTCAAGTTTTTCCCACTTAATTTTTCTTGACAAATATTTTTGGGAAAACTTTTATTGGTTAAATCTTCGAAAGACTTGAGCACACATATACCATAATATATTTTGTGCTGGGAAAGTTTTCTTACATTTGTGCTATTATTGATGTACATTATTTTGCAAGATCATTAGAAAACAAAAACCCTAACTTCCTTTGAATAAGTTTTTGAAAATCTTTTGGGAAGAGATCTTTTGGGTTTGAATCTTTGAAATATTCACTGCATACATATTACTCAAAGATTCCAAAAAGTTATTTTGAGAAAAATCACCATTCTCACATTGAGCTTATTTTCATATCATACATGAGTGTATTATGGGCTGTAATTGTTGTACACATCTACTTGTATTAAAAACATTTCTTTGTACATAATATTTGATTATCCGTTGTATTCCCGACGTGTGATCAGAAGAGGGAGACTAGCCCTATGAATAGTCTTGGACTGGTTCAGAACTAGGTGCACCAGTCTATAAGGTGTTGTATTACGTACTGCTCCACCCGTTAAGCGAGCCATAGTGAAATCCTCTTACTTGTGATCCTGAGGTGGGGACATAGGTAATATTGGTCGAACCCTGATAACATATCGTGTGTCTACTATTAATTTTCAACACTTTATATTTCTACACATGTATGTTATATTCGATATATTATGAATGTTGCGCATGATTTAATTTTTGCATATTACTTTTATCTGCGCAATTGGTATATGCTTAGAAAGACCCTAGGTTGTGTATTATTAATATCTGGTTTAACCTAGGCAATATTTTTA
Source organism: Malania oleifera (assembly GCF_029873635.1). Lineage (NCBI taxonomy): Eukaryota > Viridiplantae > Streptophyta > Magnoliopsida > Santalales > Ximeniaceae > Malania > Malania oleifera. The sequence continues at coordinate 92,002,822 of NC_080420.1, forward strand.
ATCTTATAATTCACCACCCCCTCCCCCCCCCCCCCCTCTTCTTAGGAATATACCAATTTCAACAGATTCTCAAATATTAAGTTACCAAAACATGCACAACGACTATAATTCAAAAGATGATATAAATAGCTAACCCTAAATGTGTTTTGAATAAGAGATTACACCTATTATTGAATATCAAGGGTGATTCGCGTAGTTCCTGCTGAAAGTTTTTCTATGTTTATGTTTTCAAGCTTATAGCTTTTCAAAACCAGAAAACCTAGCCTAACTCTTCGAGGTTCGTAGTAATATCATTATGATTGTGTATGCATCTACTCTATTTAGAGACCTTCTTTTTGTACAACTCCGCTGTTATTATTTATTTGTATTATGATGGTTCTGGTATTAAATTGTTGTACAAGTGAAAGAGTTTTTCGCTTGAAAGGTTTCTCCACCTATTGAAGGAGAGAGGTGACTCTGCCTAGTGAAGGAGTGAGGCTACTCCTAAGAAAAGGAGAGAGGTAACTCCACCTAAGTAAAGGAGAGAGACGACTCTACCTATTGAAGGAGGTTTGTAAAAGGCTTCTCCGCCTACTAAAAAACATAGGCTTCTCCTCATACTAAATGAGGGATAGTGAAATCCTCAAAGTGGGTTGCTTGAGGTAAGACTGTAGGCATGGTTGCCCAACCCTATGAAAATTCGATGTCACTCTCTTCCCTAAATCTTTTATAATTTAAGCATATTAATATTATGTTGTTTGATTACTTGCTGAACTCATTGCAAATACCTTGTTATAGTTAAGTGTATTTATATTAGTAGAAATTTGCTAAGAATATTGCTATGAATATTGTTATTACTGAATAATTTCATCACATATTGAATTTATAGCAACAATTCTTGTGTAGTTAAGAATATTTATATTGATATTGATTTGTTGTAAATATTGTTAATATTGAGCAGTTGATCACATGTTGAAATTAGTAAACAAAATCTTTCATAGTTAAAGATATATATATATATATATATATATATATATATATATATATATATATATATAGATTTAATAGCTAGGAATACTATTGGAGTATTTGTGAAAATCAATCTAAAATTTGATTAAGCTGCCGCATAATTTTTAAAATACCCAATTCACCCTCTCTTGGGATCACACATCGACTTTTAATTTGTACATACTTTTTAATTAAAATAAAAATAAATGATCATATGAATTAAATTTAATTAAAGAAAAATACACATAAATTTTAAAAAAATTGAAAATTATAAAATATGATTATATAATATTTTTTTACTATTTTTCATATTTTATGTGCAATAAGATTGTTATTGTAAAGTAAATTTTAAAAATATAACAATTAAGTAAAATAATTTCAACAATTTTTATTTTTATTATAATATTTTAAAAAAATCATTATTTTGAAATTTCATTATTTTAATCATAATATTATATTCAAAGATGAAAATGAGAATTTTCAATGAAGTTTTAAATTTGTTTTAACTTTGCTAATAGTAATCAAGCAGGTCGGGTTAGCCGAACATCCAATTGATGCACAGAAACTGTGTCTGCATTCCGGACTTTACCTGATCAGCGAGACCTAGGGGAAAGACGCCGATCCATAGATTTAGTGTCGCGTCAGGGATCGAAGAGCTTGTTAGTGGCTGGAGTTCCTATATAGTCAAAAAATAAGCCAAAAGATTCCAAATATCCTTTTTGGTCGAGTCAAAGATTGCAGACTCGAAACAAATTTATAAAAAAAATCAAACTCATGTCTAGGCCTGGCAAAACGGGTCATGACCTGTCGGATCACCCGAATCCGCCCGTTTAAAACGGGTTTGGGTTTAAAGAAGTTAACCCGTTTAATATTTGAGCGGGTCACGGGTTAACCCATTTATAAACGGGTTCTCCGGGTTTGGGCGGGTGACCCGTTATTTTGGATCAATGCATAATTCCAGCCCCCAGGCCCCAGGCGCCAGCTTCAGCCTTCAATCACGAGTCACGACTCACTCACGCACGCGGCACAGCGCACATGCCTTCAGGCTTCAGGCTTCACTCTCAAGAGTCTCAGTCAACACAAAAAACCCTAAGGGCTCTTAGTCTCTAACCCGCACCGCGGCTCTCAAGTCTCAAGCTCTCAGCCTCTCCCAAGTCTCCTCATCTCCGACCTCTCAACTCTCACTCTCTCAAATCTCATTCTCAATCCTCTCCTTTCCTGAATCCTAACTCCTAACTCTCCTCTCCTCTGGATCTAGTGCATTGCAACGTGCCGAATGACCCCAACCTGTCCTCTCCTCTCCTCTCTGGTGCGCTGCTACTTGCCGCCGCCGGACCTGCCGGTAGCTTGAGTCATCGTCTCCAGGTCTCCTCCAGGCTCCACGGACCACAGTCACTGTCCTCTCCTCTCCTCTGGTGTTTTGCATAATGCATGAATTAAAAAAATATGAATTGTATTCATTAATTTTTAGTGTAAGATTTCTCTTCATCTTTGCTTCTCTTGGAAAATTGGAAATGGGTAAGAAAATGTGATTGGATCTGCAAGCTAGAGAAAACTTTGAAAGTTTAGCCTTATTGATTCTTCATTTTGCCTTCTTTGTTTGAGCTACTGTATTTATTTGAACTTTCACCGAATCACCGAATATATTTTGTGAATAAAACATTTTGTCTTCGAACTTCCTCTAATGAAATCTTCTTTTGTTTTGATTCATGTGTTATGTTTTAAAAATTGTATTCATTAAAGGGGGATGTATTGTTTTTTTACATTTTATGTTTTTTTAATTTAGAAATTAATAAGTAAAATGCAGTATTTTTTTTAAAAAAAAATATCATTTTATATGAAATATTTAAAAATTTTAAAATAAAAAAATTATATTTTTTTAAATGAGTGGCCCGTTTATTAAATAGGTGGATTAGGATTGGCATGTATGTGATCCATTTAATATTGACCTGTTTATGACCCGGTCCGTTTATGATTCGGCCCGTTAGTGACCTACCCAAACTCGGCCCGCCCGTCCGTTTTGCCAGGCCTACTCATGTCTTAATCCAAACCCTTTTCTGGTCTCGCCTGCCTCTTGAACTTGGCGATGTTGGTTTTGCCTTGCCTAGACGAGTCTCTGTTTGAACTCCCCAGGGGACTTCTTTGGCTGACAGTATTTGTGTTCGGCCTCGCTGATCAATTCCCCATCCAAACAATTGTGGACTAAAAAACTCCACGTTTTCTTCTATCCATCCCTACACGTAAAAAGTATTATAATTCATATAATCTCCTGACAATTGTGGCACCAAGGCAGCCACTAGGCGACACATGCATAAAGGTGTGCATCGATCTGAGTCGATGCAGTTTGAAATCAAAATGGAGCAGATGATGTAGCACGTGCTTCTTCTCTAGTTGTCTCTGCAGCTGCAGCTACGTACGCCTTTCTTGCTTTGTCATTAGAGTACTGTTGACGCATGCGGCACGCTTACCAGAAGTCATACTTATCGGCGGACCTCATCCAGCATGTATTCGATTCAAGGATTTAAGCTTTTCTATAGATGCATATGACCGTATGAGAGCGACCCTGCAGCCTGGATCATGCCTTGCACAGTTTTTGGTCGACGCTTAAAAAAAAAATTGTCTTGTTTGGTTTCGACTATAGAAGTGTTCTTTGTAATAGTACTGAGTACCTTGCATAAAAAAGGGTTATGTTTGGTTTCGACGGTATATGTCCTCTCAATAATAGTATTAAATACCTATCAAATGTAATATCCGTTCTTATAGTATTATAAAATAGGATGAACAATCGTATATGAATTAATAATTTAGAAAAAACCTTTTTTTTGAAATATATATTCTCTCATGGAAATTTGAAAATTATTATTATTATTCATGCATGTTATGCATTGTCCAAGAGTCCAAGCCAATTTGAGCAAAGGCTAGATGGAATGATTGTCTTGGGTGTTTCATGAAGGTTGCTTACAAAGAAGGTTAAGTTGAACAATTCCTACACATGATCAAATTAATACATAATCCATTTAAAGAATTGTATTAGAACAAAATTATTAATGAAGCCGCAAGGACCATCAAGTATGAAGAGAATAACCATGTTGCATTTTGGCAATTATTAGGCTGCAAAACAGCCTCACATGTAGAAGTGATAAAAGGGTCAAAACTGGACGGGCGATCCGCAATCCATCCATTTAAAATGGGTTTGGGTTAATGTAAGTTGACCCGTTTATAAACGGATCAATCTGAATTCGATTTGAGTCAAAGATTGCATACTCAAAATAAATTTAAAAAACAAATCAAACCCATGTCTTAATCCAAACACCTTTCTGGCCTCTTGAACTTGGCGATGTTGGTTTTTCCTTGCCTAGACGACTCTCTGTTTTAACTCCCCAGGGGACTTATTTGGCTGACAGCATTTGTGTTCTGCCTCGCTGATCAATTTTCTTTGTATTATAAGTGTTATTTTATTAAATCTACACTTGAGGGTTGAGGGCTACAAGTAATGTCATGAGACTGTTGACCATCCAAACAATTGTGGACTAAAAAACTCCACGTTTTCTTCTATCCCTACACGTAAAATGTATTATAATTCATATAAGATGAAATTAATTATTTAATATTATTATCTTAAACAACTTTAAACTCTCGAGGGGGATGTCAAGACGCCAGCAAGTACTTTATAATAGAATGACTTTCAGTTGGGGTTATTTTATTTAAATTAGTGTATGATACTTTATTTTATTTTATTTTATTTATATATATGTATATATATATATATATATATATATATATATATTTTAATTTCCTTGATAACCAAATATGAGAGATGAGATTCCTTTTTGTTTTCCTTTTATTTCCCTCATATTTTTTAAGTTCCAAACCGGGCCTTAGGGTCCATCTTAATCAAAGATTTTACGTGGGAAAAGAAAAGGAAAGGAAAATAAGGAAGAAACTCATTTTCCCTTATATTTCCCTTCTTCATCAAACACTATAAAAAATAAAAGTTTATTTTAATTTGCCTAAAAATTTTAACAATAAAATATTAATGACGTGTAAAATCAAATTTTTGTTTATAAATTTGGCATATATTTTTTTTTTTTTTTTCTCTTTTTCCTTGATAACCAAAGATGAAAATGAAGATTCCTTTATATTTTCCTTTTTCTTTTTCTAATATTTTATGAAATCCAAACGGACCTTAGAGTTCGTTTGAATCAAGAATTTTATTTGAGAAAAAACAAAAACAAAAAAAAAAAAAAGAGGAGGAAATTCATTTTTAATTTTATTTTCCTTCTATGTTAAATTCTATTTAAAATAAAAATTTATTTTACTATGTGTTGCGACGTCATAGAGACGGATCCCGAGACCGCGAGGGATTAAAATATGATGTTGAAAAACTTTGATTTCGAGTCGCCACTAACCTTTTTTTCCTTGATGCAGTTAGAACACTTAATTACTACTCATTTGATTGGTCACTAGGCTAAAACTAAGTCAAGGAACTAGTAGTCTCGGTCTGCTTATACCAGAATCGAGATTGAGAGTTCAATTATGCAAAGAGAAGGAATTCGTACCCCTACACACCCGTTCTATGAACAGTACTTAATTAATTATGAATTATCCACAAATAGAATTTAATAACCTTAACTTAACTCCTTTTAAAATCAACAAATAAATGAATAAATAAATAAACGAACAAAATTAATGGGAGATTAAAAACCTCAATGTGATTTAAGATTATCTAACAAGATCTCAAAACGAGGGGATCTTGTTAGATAAATCCCTTGTCGACACCCCAATTTTAACCAGACCCTCCCAAGAAGACCCGGTATCAATAAAGTTTGATTTTGAGTCCTACATGATCCCGGATTTTAAAATTAAGACTCGAAGTCCCCATAATGTCCAAATTTGAGTCCTTTTGATGTCAACCTGAGTATTGTAGTTTTCATGAGTCTATTTGGTTTTCAAATCATAAGTTGTTAGATTTTTAATTAGGTCTTCTCGGTTTTGCCTTTTAAAACCTTAGTGTTGTTATCCTAGTGTGAGTCCTTCTAATTGCAAAATTAATCTCCAAGAGCCAGTAATTTTGAAACTCATTTCCCTTAGGCTAGGCATTATGACCTGAGTCTTAAAACCCTGAATTTAAGCCAATAATTGGTCCCTATTAAACTAGGATTCCTTAACTATTAATTAATTTCAAAATTAGTTTTCTTTCATTTTTCATTTAAGTCCTATTCAAAATTAGAATCCCATTTTGAAGTTCCAGTTATTTCAAAAAAGAGTTTCCCCGTTTTAAGCTTAAGTCGTGCTAGCCTAGGAAAAATATTGAGTCCTATTTACTTTCATTTTAAAGTGAGTTTTCCTAACTTTAGTTGATGTCCTAGAATTAATGTAGCACCCCGACCCTATCAGTGGGCTCGGAGTGCCACTAAACATATATACATGCATATCTCTCTCTTATACCATACATAAACAACCGGCCCAAATAAGGGAAATCGGGTGTTCCATACTGAATTGTATAAACATACACAATGGAAAACATACATCTTCTAATAAAACTTACTAGAGTTTCTAACTATTTCCCTTATACATCCATACATAATTGGAACATAATCTGTTATATAAATACAATCCCCAAAAGATAGACACTGCATAAAATCTCACCAGCTCTAACAAGGACTGTCCACTATCTACCTCTGCTTGGAAACATGCTAGGCTCAATCCCTCGGAGGACCTAAAACAACATTTGTATGCTAGGGTGAGACACCTCTCAGTAAGACAAATTATATTATCATCAGTGTGTGGTTAGCATGAGATTTTGTGTGTACATATACTGCTAACATTTAAATGCATTTAATTGACATTTTAAAATCTGTATTGCTCTGTAAATCTGAAAATACATACTGCTAGCTCAATATAGCCCTTTCTATAGTAAATATACCCATATATGCCTAGAAGATACAACCCGATCTATAGGACTAGAGTCGTTACGCCATCACACACACGTGCGACATGTTTCCCCTCATGACGGATTGTGTGGCCAAAAGACTAGACTTAACAAATAGTCGACTGACTAATGCCAAGTAAAACATAAAGTAGTACGATGGTGCCTTCTCTCTCTCTCTCTCTCTCTCTCCCACATCTCGTCGTCTCCTCCTCATCACTCACACTCTTCAAAAATCTCTCGACTCGAAATCTCTATGCTCATCTCTCCAACTCCCGCCTCTCTCGACTGTCACATCTCGAATTCCTCCGCAGAAGAGGCTCCAATACCTCAGGCCTCAAAGCCATTCTTCAGTCATCCACACGCCCCTCAACCAGACATCCCCTCGCCGAAGAAGGTACCTCTCGACCCAGTCACAGCGCAGAGAATCTTCAACTCAGAACGACCAACTCCGAACTTCAGACTCAGATCTCTCTCTCTCTCTTTTTGTGCCGGAAGGCTGCCTGAAGGCTGAGTCATCCGGAATACTTCGTCGGATGGGACCTTGGAATCACTCCTTCGGGGAGTACTTTACCCAGGCCACTAGTCACCTTTCCCATCCACACTCTAACTGAGCAGTGTGGTTGCACCCTTACATACATATAGCTACAGCACTGTGCTCTAACCATGAGATCATCATAACAGGGCTTTACTTTCATATATGGCAATTTACATCATATAAAAATGTAATCATCATTCATTTCATAAAACTGTAATATAACATACTCTGTACATAACTCTATGAAAACATCTGCTCGATACTGACTCAGTAAAAACCGATGTATCATAAACTTAGCATTTAGCAGTCACATCTCATCTCATCTCATCTCTTGGCATATAGCCATCATATCTCTCATCTCGACTTATAGCCGTTACATTTCAATATTACACAAAATCTGCTCATTTAATGTCAATTAAAAATATACTCATGCCACCCAATATTCTTTTGATAATTCATACATAACTCAACTGCTTAAGAACATACATACTGCTACTAAATCGGGAAAAAATAGAGATAATCAACCCTACCGTCTTTGGTTGATTTTCAAACAAGTCTATGGCTTGAAATAACAACTTTCCAACCAGTGAAAAGGTTCATAAATATCCATACTATATTTTAAAAATATCATATTTAGATTTAAACAGTTGGTTTTGAAAATAAAATCAGTTAAACGAACCCTAAAAAAGCTGTAACTGTTTATATAAAATTCGTTTTAACATTTCAATCCATTAAGACTCATAAAAATAGTCGACATAATATAATCCCCTTACCTATTTCCTGAAAACAACCTGAGACACTCGAAAATTGAACCCTAATTTTTCCTGAGATCAAGAATCCACTCCGCGAAACTTGTAGATATTCACTCCCTGATCCTCGTAGTAACTTCTGATCATTGAAACGGGCAATGGACAACGAAAGATCAAAGAGAGAGAGAGAGAGAGAGAGAGTGTAGGCCCAAGTTCTAAAGAGAGAGAGGGAGAGATAATTTGATTTCTTAACTATGAAGCAATTGAAAATCTATTTATGGACCCCTTGATCGGGTCAAATTCATCGACGAAATGACACCTTCGTCAATGAGCCACACAAGGTTGTTCGTTGATGAAGGAAGGACCTCATTGATGAATCCTAGGCCTGATATTTTTCGGACGTTCTGGGTCTCTTCGTCGACGAAGCTCTAAATTTCAGTGACAAGCCTCGGAAAGACCTTTGTCGACGAGAACGTGGAGTTCGTCGATGAAGCCTGCTAAAAATCCCTTTTTTCCTTCCTTATTTAATTTCCTTATTTTCCTTGTTCGGGTCTTTACAATCTCCCCTCCTTATAAAAATTTTGTCCTTGAAATTTGCTAACTACTTTCTATCACATCATCTAAACCATCACTGCTCTGACTCTAGGAAGAGCTGGCAGCCACCCACATAACAACCTTGTCCAAAATTTATTTCCTGCCCTCACTTATGGCAGAAGAATACTGTGGTTACACATAGTGTCTCGGGAGATTACAATATCCAAACATAACTCTCCCGAAGATCAATCATACTCTGAACATGAACAAACCTACACTACCAAACATACACATAAACCACTTACTTACCATTCTGATTACCTATCTAACTCTGAGCGTCTCTGAATAACTGAGGATACTTCTGACGTATCTCTGACTCTAGCTCCCATGAAGCCTCCTCTACTGCATGATTATGCCACAGTACCTTTACTAACGGAATTCTCTTCGTACGTAACTCTTGCTCACATAGTCTAGGATCTGAACTGCTATCTCCTCATATGCTAACATGTCCTCAAGCTCCAACGACTTGTAATTGATCACATGCAAATGATCTAGAACATACCTTCTAAGCATGGACACGTGGAACACATAGTGAATCCTAGACAATGCGGGTGGTAATGATATCCTGTGCGCCACTAAACCGACTCTCTCCAAAATATCGAATGGTCTGACGTACCTAGGGCTCAGCTTGCCCTTCCTACCAAACCTTATCACTCCTTTCATTGGAGCAATCCTTAAAAACACAACATCTCCCACCTCGAACTCTAACTCATGTCAGCATGTATCTACATAACTCTTCTGCTAACTCTGAGCTGCTTTAATATGTTCCCTAATGAGCTTGACCTTCTCCGAAGTCTACTGGACAAACTCTGGCCCCAATATTTATCGCTCACCATCCTCATCCCAATACAAAAGAGATCAACACCTCCGACCATATAGTGCCTCGTACGGTGTTATCTTGATACTGGCCTAATAACTGTTATTGTAGGCGAACTCAATTAACGGCAAATATGTAACGACCTGAAAATTCAAGCCATTTTTTTTTACTGTAAAATCATGTTTCTCTTATACCCCTGATAAATCTACTATAACATACCTATGCAGCGGAAAACATAGAATCTTAAAACCATAATTACAATACCAAAATTTAGTATTTTCCTAAACCATGTATAAATATACATCATTCCAAAAATCCTCCACTAGACTTCCTAAACCACTTAAAAATACATCTCCCTAAAACACTTACCCTGTAGACAGGGCAGTACAAAATCCCTTCTATCTTCGAGCCTGATTTGCTCGTCTAATTGGATCACTTGAAATATTTAAATTATTGGGATGAAACAACTCTTAGTAAGATGAAATATGCTATTACTATTGTGTGGCAGCTGAGTTTACATGAATAATATACTGTTAAACAGCTGAAACTAAGATAGCATGTAAAATAATATACAAAATAATTCACACCTATGTAGCTTAGAATACAACTGTTTCAAGACTTTCTATTTAATCATACTTCTAGTAATTATAAATACATCTGTTGTTTTTTTGAAAATCTATATATATATATACCTAATTGTGAAAACATCCCTAGATGACTGTATGTCATGATTTAACTCCTCATGATAGGGTTGTGCATCCGTAGGCGAGACTTAACATTGGTTGGCCTATTAGGATAAGTCAACTGAAATCTCCCTAGTCAGATCGGCCGCCTTAACCTGGACTACCGGGTAGTCTGCAGTACCTCCTAAGGTACGATCAACTACTGATAAATCCACACACTATCTGAAACATGTGATTGCATTCTGATCTGAAATAACTACGGTACCGTGCTCTGAAATCTGAACTGATCCATCAGGGTCTAATATTGTATAGTACTAATATATATATATATATATATATATATATATATATTTATATTTATATCTTACTGTTTTACCATGATTCTGTTTCAACTGTAATAATCATAGCATTGCAAAAGCTGATATGAATAAACTGAAATATGTGAGAAGACTGAAATATCTGAATGTTATGGTCTGTAATCTGTATATCATGGTATACCGTAAATGTTGTAAAAACATCTTTCTGTTGTATATGTTGTAAATCATAATTCTTTAAATTCTATAAATCATCTTTCTGTATATATATACTGTAAATCATGATACTTTAAAGTTGACTAAAGTCTGTACTGAACTAATATTTACTCATTCCAAAAAATTAAATAAATAAGAAAGCATTGAACTATAATATGCTTTTTCTAATAATAAAAATAACATATAATTAGTAGAGTTTTCCCTAATAACACGTAATTTCATATCGCAAAAATACATATGTTTTACTGATAAAATTTCTAAAATTACTAGCATAACATATTTCCCTTAGCTAACTGGTTAGGAGATCTGATTCCAACTTTATTCCTATGCTCGCAGCATACCAAACTCCAAAACCCTGAAATAATATATATATATATATATATATATATATATATATATTCCTAATTTAATCAACCCAAACTTAGAATAATAACTATACTCGCCCTTTCCCTAGGCTCACATATCCCATTATATCCATAAAATTCCAAACTACTATTTATTTATCAATATTACCTGAGTTTTTTAGGAAACACCAGCTAGGATCTTCAACCCATGCTTGTAGTGTTTGGAAACCCAAAACCCTGAAATTACAACATCCTAGTTTAATCAACTCAAACACCAGTATATCTTTATCTTATAATAATTTTACTCCTAATCGAGCAAAGAATAGGTGGTCTTTCTGGCCGAGCAAAAACAGGTGCTTTTTTAGTCAAGCAACTCATGATCAAGCAAATATATTATCTTCTCTCAGTCGATCGGCCTTTTGGCCGAACAAAGATAGATTAATTGTCTCTTTGGCGGAGTAGCTCAACCATATTTTTGGCAGAGCAATTCTTGGCTAAGCATAAATATTCTCTCCTCTTGGTCAAACAACCTATTAGCAAAACGAATATGGATTCTCTCTTTGGACAAGTAGCTCTTTACCAAGAAATCCCTTTCTTATGAACAGAGCTCATCAGATAAGTGTCAAGGCTCATGAGCAAAAATCATCATATGGGTGTCAGGCCTCATAAGTAGAGTTTTTTAGTTGGGTCATTTTATGGTGAGTAGAGTTCATCTCTTTGTGCCTTATGAGTAGATCTCATCATATGGGCATTGGGCCTTATGAGCAAAGCTCATTAGTTGAGTCATTTCTTGGTGAGTAGAACTCATTTCTTTGTGCTTGATGAGCGAAGCTCTTCAGATGGGCGGATTTACGAATAAGTTAAATTTTTAATAATTATTGTACTTCATTGGCCAATTTTCTTAACTTAATTTATTAAATTAGGGTCATCTCCTTTATTTTTCTTTTCAAAATTGAATGAAAGGGTAAAATTGTTATTTTATTAGTGGTAAAATTTTATTTTCTTTTCACTAGTCTTAAAAATTAAGTAACAATCAACTGACAAAAAGTTCATGTAGTCAATAAAAACCTCAAGGAGATTTTTTGATAGCTCTTAAAAATTTAAGGGTGAAGTATTATATTAAAAAAAAAAACTCATGAGTATTATTAAATTTACCTTTTTCTATTTTATAAAATATTTTTAAAATTAATTTAATAGTAAGACTATATGTTAAAGATCCAATTCGGTTGGACCAATCAATTAAAACTGCAAACAAAATTTAACAAAATTCTATATTATATTTTATCCAAATTTACTTATTTAAATTTAAGATCAAATTTTAAAATTTAAGAACGCAAAATCCACAAATTGCATGATATGGTAAAAACAAACTCATAACCCTTTTGCCATCCAAACTTTATTAAGCCTTTAAAACTTGGAAAATATTAACATTACATTTAATAGCATCCTAAATTTATATTTTTGTTGAATTGTACCAATCTTGCTATAAAATTTCATTAAATATTTCTCATATCTACACAAATCCAAAATTCATGACCCCTCAACTTTGAAGCATGAATTTTTACTCTCATATTTGTATGTGTAAATTTATATGAAACATAATACATTGTTTCAATCTTCCGAACTCCCAAATATGGGACAAAGAAGAAAAGAAAAATATGAAACAAATTCATTTTTCATATTTAATCCTCAATAAAAAGGAGAAGGAAAGTAAATATATAACAAATCAATGAATAAGATTTTAATTATACATATTATTAACACCTATTTTAAAAAAATATTTAAATTAGAAAAAGTTCTCATTTTCAACAATATTTGATACAGAGAATTATACCATAGAAAATAAATTTCCTTATTTTCTTTTCTTTTTTTTCCTCAAACAAAATTTTTTATCCAAACAAATAAAGTTCTAAAGAGGTTTGGTATGCAAGAATAGAATGAAATGAGATTTATTCTTATTTTTTAAAAATTAAAAATTGGTTAATCAGACAAATTCTTAGATCCATTTTTTTAGGCATTTGGTTACATCCGAACTTGACAATCGATTTATTAATGCCAAGAAGCATTGACAAATAGAACTAATTCATCAACGAAATAAGCCAAAACACAATTGTCTGATTCATCAACCCTCTTTAGGCCTCATCTCAATCCCTTGGATAACAAGGCCAGACTTCCAGTGGCCACCCCCCACCTCCCTCACGCTCATCTCCAGTTCCTCACCTCCATCGTTGTTGAAGAACTCACCCAATTCAACCTCACACCTCCCATCCGCCCTCTCTTTCGTAAATGATTCATCATTCAATTCGCCAGGGGCAGGTGCTCCACCGCTTACCAGCCCACCACGACCAGCACGCCTCCGTCTGATACGAAATGTCCTCTCCTTTCTATCTAAATAAACAGACCGGACGATATTTTCGCCACCAGTTATCCCAGCAGAGACTTCCACGGGTTGGTATGCAAATCCTTTCGTTGATTCCGTCAGCTTGAAAACCAAGTAAGCAGCATACTTCGTGTCTGGTGATAGCAAGCAAGTACTTATCGTGCCACAAATTTCAAGCCAACACGCATTGACAAGCTCAGCCACCTCTGGAAACCTGTGCGCAGGTACATAGAGCCAACTGCTTAGAGAAGAAAGGGCACAAATTACAGGGGAAAAAATTAAATAAATAAAAAATGGCAGGGAAAAAAACTTGATGAGAATCGCAGACCTGGATTCTGGTAACGAAATCCACCTCCAAGACATGGGAGTGTCGGCCGATTCAATGGACAGACTCCTTGGTGCTAACATGTAGCATTTCTTTCCATTCCATCTCTCTAATGAAAAGCTCTATTTAATGCAGGTGATAAAGGTATAAAATCAATAAGGCAGTCTAGCAAGAAGCAAGCAGCGAGCAGAGAGAGAGAGAGAGAGAGAGAGAAAGAGAAGGACATTGGAAGTCGAGCATTGTTCTCAGCCAACCCCACAAGTACCAAGCACAAGAACATTGGCAGGCAGACATGGTTCTCAGCCAACTATATTCAGAAAGGCCGCAAGCATGCCATATTGTATGCGCAGCACAAGGAACATCATGATGACCCATACTTATTTAAAACATGCATATCTTCCAGACCCCAACTGATGCCTTCTGAAATTCAAGTGACTGCAAGAAACTGCTTAAAAAAAGGATTCATTTTTTTTTTTCCCAATATTTTTGAACTTTTTGCATATCTACCACTGGTTCATTTTGAGATAAAAGAGAGACTCACGGTTGAGTTTGGGAGCACGGGGTTTGGATCTTGGATTTGAATTTGTGCAGAGTCACAAAATTCAGTACTTATTTGTATTGCATCGTGTCCAAATTGGCAAACCCACACAACAACAAATCTAAAGCTTAATATTCAAGCAAGCTCTCAAACATAGGGTAATGGAGTAGAATTCCATACTAGAATAACTTGGACAAAATATTCAGCACTTTGTCAAATCCAGCGAAAAAAATTAAGAGAACTGACCACCGGGTCATTATAATAAGGAAACATAATAATTTATGCTTCTTTAAAATGATTTTCGACCAAAGAAAAAGAAGTAAAACACCCATTCACAATTTTTTTTCCAGCCCTGTCGATCCTTGTGTTGGGGGTTAGAATTAGTATGCCCTAGATCCAAATTTCACATGTAATAGTTTGAACACATTTTTAATCAACAGTTTTGATTAATAAATGACATTAGCAGTTTTATTTAGTTATTTAACTAACTAAATAAATATTATTGATTAAATTTATAGGCTTGTCATCATGATGGAGATCGTGATAATGCGAGTTAGGCCTTTTTCTATTTAATTTAAATTGTTCTTGGTCATAGGATCATTAATATTAGGACATTAATGATCCGGTCAGATCAATATACATGTGGTGGTCTTGTAAGTTAGAGATTAGTTGATCACATTAACTAAATTATATATATAGATGATCCATATGGAGATATGATCATTGAACTGATTCAATTGAAAATTCGGTTAGAATTACCATTAAACTATCAATAGGATATTTTCTTAAAGAATATGATGTAAGAATTTCTTTTGACTTGAGATCTTCGTAGTAATTAACATGTTATTTATCATACTTTGATTCTGGACACCTATTGCCCTACGGTGATAATTGAAAGGATATTGGATATGATTTAATACTTGTAGAATTAATGATTGATCAAGATGGAATCCGTCAACTCTTGGTAATAAATTTGAGGTCTATGTTATCATTAATTATAACTATAGAGACCCAAAAAATTATAACTACTAAAATAATTAGGAAATAATAATAAATAGAATAGATAAATAAATAATAAGAGGAAAAAGGAAAAATTTTAAAAGGGAAAGACAACAGACCTCGTCGTCGAATCTCTCGTCTTCGTTGACAAGTGATCTTCTAGGGATCGTCAACGAAGTTAAGTTCCTCAGTGACGAAGATATCTCGAGAGAGTGAATTTCAAATTTTAAGTTTCATCGATGAATTCCTTTCTATGGTTCGTCGATGAATCATGTTTTCTCGTCGACGAAATCACGTGGCAACATTGTGTATAAATTGATTTGAGGAAGCTTCTCCGCAAAGAAATCATTTTTTCTTCGTTTCTCTCTCTAAAACAGCTCTCTCTACCTTCTCTCTAAGATTCCGGTCTGGATTCAGCCCAAATCAATAAACGGAAACCGCTACGATGTTCTAGAAGAGATTCTCTACATATCTAGTGGAGCAAATTTCTAAATTGGACTTTTCAGACATCACTCCAAAGTTGAGATAAGGGTTAGGATACCTAGTTTTTTAGGTTTTAAATGTTTATTCGAGATTCATGAGTTGAGAAAATATTGAAATAGCAGGTTATTTGAGGTTTATTTGATTAAACTAAAGTTTTTGATTTAGGGTTTGTGTGAGCGCCACAAGCATCATTTTGGGGTTCCTATTAGCGTAATTCAAGAAATTAGGTAAAGGGAAGATATTAAATCAGGATTTTTGAGGAAATAACCGGTGAAGAATGGAAACTTTATGTATATATGTATATGATTTTCACGTGGGTTCTGAAAAGCCGACCATTGGAATTGTAAATTTCTGAGCCTATGGCTGTGCTAGTAGATATTATTTGTTAAAATGAAAAATTAAAATGTCATATTTTCTGATTAATTGTGTAAGAAATTAAATGTATATTTTCAGCATATGCACGATGATCATGGGTTGAATTATTGTACAGTAAACGTATGAAATATGTTGTTAAATTGTGTGGCATAAGTAAAATGAAATTTTGTATTAAATTTTGATATATGTATGAGATGCTGGAAATATTGAAAATGTATTGAGAATTAAAATGTGATATTATTTATTTTGCATGTGTTTGGTAATATTAAATTACAATGTATGGTTTGAGAATTCCGATGGACCAGAAAAGGGCATAGTACTGTTGCGGATATATATAGTAGCGCTAGTGCACCCACACATCTTAGATAGAGTGTGGAGATTGGATGGTCGATTGTGCTGGGAAGGAAAGTGTCCCCTTGGAGTCTAGACCAATGTGGGAACAACCGATTGGACCTACAGACTGTAGAATGTGGTTGATTTGACTCTGGTGGGCCAACCAGGGTTAAGTCCAACCTTTGAGCCGCACAACCCGTAATGGGGCGGAAGCATGACTATGATTATCATCGGTATAGAGAGAGTTCTATACGCATAATTGTAAGTTTAATCATGGATAATATGAGAAGAATAGATATGGAAATAGCAGATATGGAAGCAATGGATATAAGAACAGCAGACAAAAATGACATGAAAATAGAATATGTGAAAGCAGACATGGAAATATAAAATATGAATGTGAATGTAATGAATGACACAGAGATAACAGTATAAATAGTAATGTAGTAAAGTATTATCAGTATTAAATATAATAGATTACATGTATTTGGGACGGAGTATACTCTTCGCCCAAGAGCTTGCTGAGAAAGGCGAGTGCCCTGATAGGTATCAGATGTAGCTGAGGGCGGCATAACGTATTAGGGTAGAGGGAAGCTACTTGTATGACCAGGTAATCTTCCCTATTCTCGGAAACTTCTGCCAGTAAACCTTTGTATGAATGCGTGCGTACGGGATAAACTAACCACCTGAGAGATTACTAAGTAAGGTAAGTGCCCTGATATGCTTCAATTGTGACCGTAAGTTTCTGAAGGTATCAGAGCAGAGGAGTTATACTTATATGGGCGGGTAATCACCCCTATCCGGGGTAAAATACCATACATGTGTTTGAGTAGAAACAAATAATGATTTCATAACTGTGGTTTCATTTGAAAATAATGAATATATATGTTGTACATAAACCTCATGATAGTCACACATTGGTTTAATGTATTTCATCCTTACTAAGATGTGTCTCACCCAATAGTTGAACTTTATCTTTTTCAGGACCTTCGCATGATCGAGCTTAGAGAGCTCGAGGCTGCTATAGCATTTTTGAAAGAAAGAGAGGGTTTAAACTTTGATTATAATTTTTGGGGTTGTAATATATTTATGCTTTCAAAGTTGTGAATGGTTGTGAATACTGAATGTTGGTTTATACTTTTGAGATTGTATAGATGTAGAAACTCTGGTATATTATTGAAGTGTTATTATTTCCATTGCGTAACTGATATAGAGCTAAGTTAAGGTAAATGGAACACGTAGCACTCGGGCCCCTCTTGGCGGGTTCAGGGCGTCACGAGGTGGTATCAGAGGTGTATTCCAAATAACACTCTGAACCCTAATTTCGAGTTCGGAGCATTACAATAACGACTAAAATAAGACCTTGGCCAAGGCAATTGAATAAAATACAAAAAGAGTTTCTTATATTATTCATTGGTCAGTTATAATAGACATGGAATATAGTAGGTTACCTATTGGGATTTGACAGTTGGACCATATCCTAAGGTAAACTCGGAACTATAATAATGGAAGAAAATACTACATTATTTTTTTTACAGGTTCTTGAATGTAATTGTGTACTTTATGCTATCTGGTCATTAATGAGTGTTGCTAGACGCTAACCTTGATTAGTCGATTGGTTTGACCAATCTGACCATCTCATTCTTTGTAAGCTTCTCGTGCACTGTTAATAAAGTTGTCCTTATTGTACAAAAACAATGTTTTCCTATTGTCCAAATGATATGATATCTAGGCCTGGCAAAACGGGTCTCGACCCAACGGGTCACCCATGACCCACCCGGTTAAAATGGGTCCGGATCTATGAAAATCAACCCGTTTATAAATAAGTCAATCCATGACCGCTAGTTTATAAACCGATCAACCCGGGTTCGGGTCAAGTCACCCGCCGTGTGACTCATTTACTTGGCTACTGTTGAAGTTAAAACCCTAAATGACTAAATCCTATTCCTAATTCTCGCCACAGCTGCCTCCTCCAAGCTCTAGACTCCCCTCAATCTCTCCCTCCATGAGTGACAACCATGACGAAAGCTTACTTCAAGTGTGCCGATAAGTGCTTGGATAGGGGGCTTCGGCAAGAAGAGTTGCGCCACTCCTCGGTTGCCATCGCCGAAAGAGGCAAGAAGCAAGCCCTAGATCTGGCACGAAATCAAATCGCGAGATAGTAAAAAGGTTGGGGTTACGAGTCGAATGGTTAAAGAGAACTGAGACAGCTTTAAACAACAAAAGGAGAAAGGAGCATGGTGGATGGATCAGAGGTCTAGGGAGAGTTGGTTCGGTTTCGAACCGTAAAGCGAAGATCCAACGTGTTCTTCTTCTTCCTCTAAACGGCTCCGGCAGGAAGAGCTCCTCGCCGATCGCAGTTCTTGATTTTGATTCAATGTTTTAAATCCCGAGATTTAAAATTTTGATTTTGATTCCTCCTCCTCCAACTAGAGAGACCCGATGAGAGATGAGTGATGAGTGATGAGTGATGAGAGATTATTTATTTTTATTTTTATTTTTTTGCTTTTAAATTTTAAAATAATTAAATTTTTTTAAACGGGTAACCTGTGACCCACCCATTTATTAAACGAGCATATTAGGGTTTATAGGATTGTGAGCCATTTAACTTCCTCCTGTTACGATCCGACCCGTTTTCAACCTGCCTGGACCCTATTGGTGAACCCGTTTAGCCACCCCTAATGCTATATGTTCACTTCCGACTCACATTCAGAGGGTCGTCCACTAATTCTGTAAGGAAATGGTTTCATAATGTCCATAGGAAAATATTTTGAAGTTTTCACATGGAGGTTAAACGTAAATGACCAAATTCCTCTCTCTTTTCTTTTTCATTGCCTTCATTCTAATGTAACATCAACAACAACAAAACCAAGCCTTAGTCCCACTAAGTGGGGTCGGCTATATGAATCATTTTCCGCCAATTTATGCGATCATGGACCATTTCTTTTAATAAATTCAAGGATATTAAATCTTTACTCACTATCTCCTCCCAAGTTATTTAGGGTCTACCCCTACCCCTTCTACTGCCCCCTATAATAACTAAGTCACTCTTCCTCACAAGTGCACTATAAGACCTACGTTGCAAGTGTTCATACTATCTAAGTCGTCCCTCCCTTATCTTATCTTCTATAGGAGCTACACCTAACTTACCACGAATATGTTCATTCCTTAATTTATCTTTCAATGTTATACCACTCATCCATCTAAGCATCCCCATCTCGGCAACTTTTACTTTTTGGATATTATGTTTCTTCATCGCCCAACATTCCGATCCATATAGCATAGCTGGTCTTATAGCTGTCCTATAAAACTTCCTTTTCAAATTTAAGGGTATTCTACGATCACATAGCACACTTGAAGCACTTCTCCATTTTACCCAACCTGCCTTAACTCTATGCATTACATCATCTTCAATTTCTCCTTCAACTTGCATAATAGAACCAAGGTATCGAAATCTACAAGTGTTATTTATTTCTTCATCATCAATTTTAACTTTGTCTCCAATATTCCTCCTATCATTACTAAAATTACATTTCATATATTCTGTTTTATTTCTACTTATCCTAAAGCCTCTAGATTCCAAAGTTTCTCTCCATAATTCTACCTCAACCTCTACTTTATCCCTAATTTCGTCAATTAATACAATATCATCTGCAAACAACATACACCATGGAACCTCCTTTTGAATACTCTTAGTCAATTGGTCCATCACTAAAGCAAAAAGATAAGGACTCAAAACAAATCCTTGATATACACCTATGGTAATCGGAAATTCTCTAATTTCTCCATCTATAGTTTTTACACTAGTCATTACTCCATCGTACATATCCTTAATGACATCGGTATACCTACAACATATACCCTTTTTTTTTAAAACCCACCATAGAACTTCCCTAGGTGTCCTATCATATGCTTTCTCAAGGTCAATAAATATCATATGCAAATCCCTCTTCTTTTCCCTAAACTTTTCCTTTAATCTTCTTAAAAGATAAATAACTTCTGTGGTAGATCTCCCAAGCATAAAACCAAATTGATTTTCTGAGATCTTCGTTTTTAACCTTAATCTTTGTTCAACTACTCTTTCTCATAGTTTCATCGTATGACTCATAAGTTTAATTCCATGATAGTTATTACAATTTTGAATATCTCCTTTATTTTTGTATATAGGTATTAAAGTGTTTTTCCTTCATTCATCTGACATTTTCTTAATTTTTACAATTGTATTAAATGAATTTGTTAACCATATAATTCCGTTATCACCCAAGCATTTCCAAACTTCAATTGAGATGTTATCTGGCCCCATGACTTTCCTATTTTTCATCTTTTTTAGTGCAAATTTAACTTCGTTAACTCTAATTTTGCAAATAAATCTTATATTTTTAGTCTTTTCCTCATTTGACAATTCTAAGTTTAAGCCTTCTATTTGGTTTTCGTTAAACAACTTACTAAAGTAATTTCGCCATCTTTCTTTAATATTTTCATCCTTAACCAAAACAATATCATCCTCACTTTTTATGCATTTTACATTTCCTAAGTCCTTGCTCTTCCTTTCTCTAACTTTAGCAAGTTTAAATATATCTATTTCCCCTTCTTTTGTACCTAATCTATCATACAAACTACTAAATGATCTATATTTAACTTCATTAACGGCCCTTTTTGCATCTTTTTTTACCTCCTTATATTTTTCAAAATTATCTCTATTTTTACATTTTTGCCACGTTTTATACCAATTTCTTTTTGTCTTTATGATTTTTTATACATCTTTATTCCACCACCAACTTTCTTTACTATTCGAGAATCTTTCCCTTGATTCACCTAAAATCATTTTTACTATCTTTTTAATAGAGCTAGCTAATCTATTCCAAAGAGTATTTGTATCTATCCCATCCTCTAAGGTCCAATCCCCATCTTTGATCATTTTATCTTTAAATTTTATTATATTTTCTCCTTTTAAGTTCCACCATCTAGTTCTCCTATACTGGTTTATTTTATCATTTTCCTTCCATTTTTTAATACATATATCTAACACTAAGACTCTATGTTGTGTGGTTAGACCTTCACTTGGAATAACTTAACAATCCTTACATGATAAACGATCTACCCTCCTAGTTAAAAAAAAATCTATTTGACTTCTATTTTATCCACTTTAAAGGTTATTAAGTGTTATTCTCTCTTCTTAAACCAAGTATTCATTATACTAAAATCATATGACATAACAAAGTCTAAGATCATCTCCCCAGACTCATTTTTGTCTCCATATCCATATCCTCTAGGTATCTTCTCATAATTTTTATTATCTTTTCCAATGTGTCCATTCAGATCTCCTCCTATAAATATTTTCTTCGTCCCTGATATGCGTTATATAATATTATCCATATCTTCCCAAAATTGTCTCTTAAGATTTTCTACTAATCTAACTTGAGGAATATAAGCACTAATGATATTTATTATCTCTTGTCCTAATACCATTTTGATTTTTATAATTCTCTTCCTTACTCTAATTACATCCACAACACTATCTTTTAAACTTTTGTCTATAATAATGTTTACTCTATGCTTATGTTTTTCTTTTTTAGTGTACAAAAGTTTAAATCCTAATTTATCAATTTCTCTAATTTTCTCCCCCACCCTAATGTGTCCGTGCAGAATTTTAGAGATTTGAGTTTCACAACAATGCTTCTACAAACTGTGCATAACTGCACAGATCGTATTCACAACAATGCCTGTACAACATTCACAGAGAAGGCAAATAAAATTTCAGAAATCCTTACGCTAGCAATTTTGAGCGTGTCCATGTTTCTCCTGTTGCATCGGGATTTGGGATCCTTGTTGGATGATGTCTTTCTTGACTTATAAAAAAACAATCAGCACCTTTTTGAATTCAGAATTTTAAAATTTGAAAATTGGAATGCTGCCCCGGTTCTGACATTTAATTTTCTTTAAAACGAATTTTTAACTCAAAAAAATCTTACATATTCAACGAAAGCTTGACCGGGAAAGTAAAAAAAAAAAAATCAAAATTCGATCCTGCAAATATCAGTTCTTCCAATTAAATATCAACGATGTCGATGACAGCGTCCTCAAACCACCAGAAACTAATACAAAGTTCCATCCTTTTCCAACAACAATTTTTCAATAGAATATATGCAATTTACCCCCAGAAGTAGTGAAATTAAAACCGCAGAAACAAGAAAAATAAATCTCGAAACTACGCAGTGGATCTATATGTGATCGCAGCAAAAGAAGATAGAACGAAAACATGAAAACTGAAACGGTAGAAATGGGGAATCACCTTGGTACCCTCGTCGATGAGGAAGGGAAAATCGCAGAGGCGGAAGAAAAGCTTCTTCTTGGAGGAGCGGTCGGCGAAAAGAGAGGAAGAGCAGGATCCGGAAATGAGGCTGTGGCAATTGGAGGCCAGAAATCGGTGCCAGACGACGTCGGAATCAGCGGCAGAGCGGAAGGTGGGGGAGACCAGAGAGAGCCTGCATGCGTCGGCTGGGCTTGTCAAAGACAGGATGTTGGCTATGCAGCCTTCCGGCAACATCAACAGATCCATCCCTCCTCCGCCATTTCCATTTCCTTCCTCCATCATCTCTCTCTCTCTCTCTCTAAATCGCTCTGAGCTTCTGTTTGCTGCCCTTACGGCACAGCCTGTTTGATGGATATTTGACTTTTATCCCGACAATAGTTCGAACCGCATGTTCCGTGGCTGTTGTTATGAGTCCAATAAACTTGAGTAAGATTTCAAAATTTTTAGAAATTTTATTTAAAATTTAAAAAATTATATAATTTTTTATTTATTATAAAAGATACAGAAAAATAAATAGAGATAAGACATAAATTTACGTAATTCTGCTATGACTACTCCACAGGCAGATGAGATAAAAAACTTCACTAATTCGAGAGGAATTACCAGATAATTTAGAACCGGTCTCTGTACAAAATATTTCCGACCCTGTACAAGATATTTTTCTTTTCTTTATCTCTCATCTTCTTCCTATACACCCTACTTACTTTAAGCATGCAAGTGTATATACTAATATGCAATGTATATTTTAAATTTGAGGGGTAGGGTGCCCTTCTATAAAGTAATATGGATAATAAAGGCCTTTATTAGAGTGGAAAAATCGAAGTGGTGGAAAATGGGGTGACATTCATATTTTTCATAACACTTCCTCTTAGATGTCACCCATATATTAACTTTTTATACTGAGATCTTTAAGATGTCTCATTCCAATAAGATAAGCTAATTTCTTGAATGTTGTAGTTGGCAAAGTTTTGGTGAACAAATATGTTAGATTATCACTTGATCAGATCTGCTAAACATCTATATCACCATTCTTTTAGAGTTCATGTGTATAGAAAAATTTTGGAGAGATATCATTTGTTCTGTCACTCTTTATGTATCAGCCTCTTAGTTGATTTATACATGTAACGTTGTCTTCATATAAGACTGTTGGAATATCCTTGATTGATTGAAGACCACAATTTGCTTGGATATGAGAAATCACTTATCTGAACATCACGTATTCTCTACTAGCTTCATGAATAATTAGTATTTCCAAAATGATTGGAAGATGTTGTTGTAATTGTATGTTTTACTGATTTAAAAATATAATAGTTTTTCCATAAAGAAATACATATCCAATTTGAGATTTAGCATTGTGAGGATCAAATAGATATTTAACATCTCTCAAATAGCGTAAAATGTGCTTAATTATATTCCAGTGTCACCGAGTAAGAGCAGAGTTGTATCTTACTAGTAAATTTACAGCAAATGCAATGTCAAGTCTTGCACAATTAGCTAAATACATTAAAGAGCCGACAACACTTAAATATGGTACTTCAGGACCAAGTAATTCCTCCCTCTTATCATGAGATCGAAATAGATCCTTCTTAACATCAAGTGATCGAATCATAATTGGAAATCCCAAAGGATGAACTTTGTCCATATAGAATTGCATTAATACCTTTTTCTGTAACGCCCCAGTCCTTTGTACGAACCCAAAGTGCGTAACACATACGTTATACATGTTTTTGATAAACATACATAAACAACCCACCCAAAACAGGGACAAACAGGTGTCTCTCATACAAATCTGTATTCATGCACAGCGGAAAACATAAACGTTCTTACATGATCCTATTAGATATATATTAGAGTTCTATCTGTATTCTTCAGTACACAAAATCCATACTTAAAACATAAACTGTATTATGCCCCCTTACATCCAACCAAGCTAACAACCTGTTGGCCTGGTAGTATGTCTAGAGGTGGGGTGAATAGACTTTCTTCGGTGATGAGATTACTTTCTACAAACACAAAAATCTTACCAAGAGCAAGTGCATAAAATTGTTTTGTAAAAGGAAATGTAGCAAATCACAATAACAATATAAATGAGATAAGAGGGAAGAAAAGCTTAACACATTGATATTTACGTGGTTTGGCACCCCGCCTACGACCACGCCTTGAGACCAACTCAAGGATTCCCAAAATCCACTAAAATCCTCCTTCAGGCGGAGAAGCCAATACACATCAGCTCACAAAGAGCTTCAACAAGGTGCTCACTTAGAGACACCCAAAAAACAACCCACAAAGAGGCTTTTTTTACAAAAAGGTAGATGGAGATTAAGTGTAAGCTTGAATACTCCCTTGAGGTAATTAAACCAATAAACTCCTTACTCAATATCCTCTGTCAATAGAGTGAATGCAACACTAAGAGTAGAAAGAAGAAGGGAAGTGAGTTTGTGAGTAAACCCTAGAGATGACAACACTAATGAATGTTCTTGTTTCAAAATGATTTCTCTAGATGTTTAGTAAAATGCCATTTACTCCTATTTATACATTGAATGGACGAGGGCAATGCTGGAGAGCCGTTGGGCATTTATGAATGTAAGAAAAGATTCAAAAATAGCCGTTCGCAGCATTTAATGTTCACTGCTCCCGATGTTTGTCGACAAAGCCCTGTGTTCGTTGACGAGCTCTTCAGCAATTTCGTCGATGAAGCCCTGTGTTTGTCAACAAGTTGCTGGTTCTGAATTCAGATGCCCCTCGGTATATTTTCGTCAACGAGACCCTATGTTCGTCGACGAGTCCTTTATGTAATTCATCGACAACGCCCTGTGTTCGTTGACGAGTTCTGGTTCTGAATTTAGATGCCCCTCGATATCTTTTCGTCGACGAGAACCCTGTGTTCATCGACAAAGTTTGCACTAAACTAGTCGACGAAGCCCCGTGTTCGTCGACGAGATCCTCCTTCTTAAATTTTTGACCTTTTAAGTTTCTAAGAAGGTTCTTGTCCATTTTGGGGGTTTCTTTATAGACTTAAAAAATGACTTTACTAGTATTTTGTTGTGCGTGTGTGATATGCCCCTTTCTTACTCTTTGTATTGAGTTTCACTTTATGTACCAGATATTTACAAGACAATATCTCTCTTATTTTACACACTCATTTTTCAGATGACTTTTGTACATTTGTTGTATTGTTCATGAATGTTTTGAGAGACTTGTGCTTCTGGTCATGACATGAGTTGTTTTGACTGCTTGTTGGTTCAGATGCCATTCTGTATACCTGAAACATATCTTAGAGAAACATTAGTGACCTTGAGAGCAGCTAATGGGTTGATAACATCAAAACAGAGTAGGAACGAAAGACCTTTAACTATTTGGTCTAACATTCTCCCCCTTTTTGATGATGGCAATTCATTAGTGTCTCTTAAAAACATAAATGCTCCCCCTTACTAAATAGAATGGTTTACAGTTTAAATAAAATCCTCCCCCTTAATGTTTGCATTTTATGAAAGAGTATTTTATTTAAAGTTTGGCAGCATGTAATTTATAAGTGCGATAGTTTCCATTTAATCCTGTATAAACCATGACAATTCAGTATATCAATCAATCAAATACGCATATAGAGCATTTACACTCAAAAGGATGCAATGATTGTTCCATTACTAATTATATGATGTGCTTACAACGAGTGATTAATTTTAATAGCATCAACTAGAGTTGTTTTCTGATTACATCCGCATACATCTGAACACTGAATCAAAAACCACTTCTCCCCCTTTGCCATAATCAAAATTGGGGGGTTAGCCTAGACAGCAAGCTACTGGGGAGGGCGATCGAGTCGATCAAATAGAGCAGCAAAAGATGTGTCGAGAGTGTCGAAACGAGCGTGGTTAGCGCTTTCGAGCCGAGCAATAGAGGCATCAATAGAGTCAAACCGATGGCGGTGGCGACGCTCAGACTGCATCATAGTATGCTGAAGCTCGTCTAGACATGTCAGTATGTGACCATAGAAGGGGTCCTCGTGCTCACCTTCTTCGGCTTCGTCTTCGACTGCTAGGTCAGCCTCAACCTCATCGACAGGAATAGGGCCTTGCTCGTAAGCTTTGACCCATGTGTTAGTGGCTTCATCCTTCTCGAAGTGCATGCGACGAAGAGTCGCCTCAATATAAATATCTTTGGCCGTAGGACGAATATAAGAAAGGTCGGCACGAATAAGGTCAAAGTGATCAAAGAAGGTGGTGAGAAGACAACCGTATGGGAGATAGCCATGTTGCCGCTTGAGGTCCTCTTCCATGTTCTGAACGATGATGGAGGGGAGATATATACCCCGGCCAACCCACAGACACTACATGCAAAAAATGTCGCCGAGGGTAAACCAATCTCAGCCACCAGTTCGAGGACATAGGTTATATATGATGATGTGATGGAGGACCCTAAATTCTATAGTGAGGTCCTTGGATTTT
The DNA here is from genome assembly GCF_029873635.1 of Malania oleifera. Classification (NCBI taxonomy): domain Eukaryota; kingdom Viridiplantae; phylum Streptophyta; class Magnoliopsida; order Santalales; family Ximeniaceae; genus Malania; species Malania oleifera. The sequence goes on from NC_080420.1 coordinate 92,030,184, forward strand.
GGGCGAGCGAGTGCGGAGATACGAGGGTTACCGGAAAATGCTTGAGTGCCGTGTGGGAGTCGAACTAGTCGAAGCTGGTCGGGCAGGAGGGCTTTGGGATGCCACGGAGGCAAGGCGAGAGGATCCCTCGCTGGCTTGAGTTTGAAGGTGCTTGCGTTTGGGGCGAGGAGCCATGGAGGGACGGGGAGAAAGGCTTGGCCGAGAGGGAAGATCTGGGGGCTGGAGGGAGGAGACAGGCGGTGGCGTGCGGAAGGGAAAAGCTGTCAGCGAAGATAGAGGAGGAAGGTGGTGGGTGGTCGTGGGAGGCGACAGCTAGGTGGGCGAAGTGTTAGCACAGGGTTGAGAGAGGAAGAGGTGCGAGAGAAGAGTAGGGTTTTTGTTTGTTTTAACTTTAAGAGATAAGTACCCCGACAAAATTCGTCGACGAGAACCTTGAGTTCATCGACGAAAAGGCAAATTTTTGGGCAACGAACGCCCCTGTATTCGTTGACGAATTATGAGGGTTTCTCGGCGACAAGGACCTTGTGTTCATCGACGAGAACCTAGAGAAAAGAAATAAATATTAAAGTGGAAAAGTAGGGGAAGGAAGAGTGGAAAAGACATACGCCCTATAGTATGTCCGAAGGAGTGCACATGCCTAGGGCGTGCCGAATTTCGTGAAATCTTTCTTCATTGAGAGGCTTAGTAAGAATGTCGGCAAGTTGGTTGTCGATGGGAACATAAACCAACTCGACGTCTCCTTTTTGGACATGGTCTCAAATGAAGTGGTGCCTAATTTCAATGTGCTTGGTTCTAGAGTGAAGACACGGATTTTTTGAAATGTTGATGGTACTAGTATTGTCACAATGAATTGGAGTTTTTTTAACTAAGATTCGAAAATCCTCAAGTTGTTGTTTCATATATAATGCTTGAGCACAACAACTGTCGGCTGCTATGTACTCAGCCTCGGTGGTGGAAAGGGCTATGGAGGTTTGTTTCTTGCAAAACCAAGAAACAAGGGAGTGTCCAAGGAAGTGACATGTTCCACTAGTGTTTTTTCTATCGGTTTTACAACCACCATAGTCAACGTCAGAGTAGCATGTGAGATTAAAGGGGGCATTTTTAAGAAAGAAGATTCCTAAGTCAGGAGTGCCTACTAAGTATCTGAAGATTCATTTAACCGCAAGAAGATGGGATTCTTTAGGACAAGATTGAAATCTAGCACAAAGACAAACGCTGAACATAATGTGAGGCCTACTGGAGGTGAGATATAGTAAGCTGCCTATCATGCCACGGTAGAGTTTTTGGTCAATGTTTTTCCCTTTTTCATCAACGTCAAGCTTAGTTGTGACACTTATAGGAGTTTCCTTAGATTTTCCCATTTCAAGGTTAAATTTCTTTAACATATCCCTCACGTATTTGGCCTGATTTATGAAGATTCCATGCCTCATTTGCTTGATTTGTAATCCTAGGAAAAAGGTTAGCTTACCCATCATGCTCATCTCAAATGTGTCTTGCATAGTTTGAGCAAAGTCTTGACATAAGGTTTCATTTGTGGCCCCGAAAATAATATCATCTACATAGATTTGTATAACAAGCATAACATTCTCTTTATGTTTTAAGAAAAGAGTGGTATTGAATTTTCCTCTTGTGAACCCATTTTCAAGAAGAAATTTTCTTAAGCGTTCATACCAAGCTCTTGGTGCTTGCTTAAGTCCGTAAAAAGTTTTTGAGAGTTTATATGCGTGATCGGGATGAGAGTGGCTCTCAAAGCCAGGAGGTTGTTTAACAAAAACTTCTTCATTTATGTATCCATTTAAAAAGGCGCTTTTAACATCCATTTGAAACAATTTGAAGTTTTTGTAACAAGCAAAGGTAAGGAGCATTCTGATAGCCTCTAGTCTAGCTACAAGAGCATAAGTTTCATCGTAGTCAATACCCTTTTGTTGGTTGTATCCTTGGGCTACAAGTCCAACTTTATTTCTGACAATGTTTCCATCTTCATCTTTCTTATTCCTAAATACCCATTTAGTGCCAATTATTGTGGTATTTTTGGGTTTAGGAACTAAGTGCCATACTTTGTTTCTTTCGAATTAATCTAATTCTTCTTGCATGGCATTTATCCAATCTGCATCATTTTCAGCTTCTTCAAAGTTTTTAGGTTCTAGGTGAGATATAAAGGCAATATGATTACATCCACTTCTAAGGTGAGATCGGGTGCTGACTCCTTGAGAGGGACTTCCCATGATGAGATCAGTTGGATGATTTTTTACAAATTTCCATGCCTTGGGTAATTCATGATCTTCTTTCTCTTCTTCTTGGTTAGGTTCTTGAGGAGAAGATCCTAGATGATCTACATTTGTATCTTGATGATTTGTGACTTGATCATTATTTATCTTGAGTTGTTCTAAATCTCTTTCAATTCTAAAGGTAGTGACTTGGTTTTCTTCATTTATCTCAACAGGGGTTTTGGATGTGTAAGGATTTGTTTCATCAAAAACGACATGGGTTGACTCTTGAATGGTTTGAATCCTCTTATTGAATACCCTATATGCTTTACTATTCATTGCGTATCCTATGAAGATCCCTTCATCGGATTTTGAATCAAATTTTGCTAAATGATCTCTATCATTTAATATGAAGCACTTGCATCCAAAAACCTTAAAATGTGATTTGTTTGGTTTTCTGCCTTTCCATATTTCATATGGGGTTTTTCCTATTTTGGATCTAATAGTGACTCGGTTACTAACATAGCAGGCTGTGCTAACGACTTCTGCCCAAAAGTATTTTGGCAAATTATGTTCGTTGAGCATTGTTCTCGCCATTTCTTGGAGTGTTCGATTTTTTCTTTCAACAACTCCGTTTTGTTGTGGGGTTTTTGGTGCAGAGAAGTTATGAAAATATCCATTTTCGTTGCAAAAGTCCTCAAGTGCTTTATTTCTAAACTCTCTTCCTCTATAGCTTCTAATATGTACAATTGACATCCCCTTCTCATTTTGGATTTTTCCACAAAAATGAATAAATGCATTACATGTATCACTTTTATTGGCAAGAAAAATTACCCATGCAAATCTGGAAAAGTCATCAACAATAACAAATGCATACAGTTTTCCACTAATGCTAGCAATGTCATTAGGTCGAAATAGATCAAGATGAATTAACTCTAGGGGTCTTGATGTAGAGATTACTTTCTTAGTTTTGAAGGAGGACTTAACTTGTTTTCCATATTAACATGCATAACATATTTTGTCTTTCACATAGTTGTCTTTTGGTAGACCGTTTACTAGATCCTTGGCTGAAATATTATGAAGAAGATCTATGCTTGCATGACCTAGTCTCCTATACCATAACCAACAATTTTCATTTGTGACAGCTAAGCATTTAATGTTACAACTTGTGATTTCTTCAAATTCAATTGTATATATGTTGGACTCACGTTTTCCTATGAGAATTGTATTTCCATTTAAATCATTTATTAAGCACCTTGTGGATTGGAAAATGATATTCAACCCTTTATCACAAAGTTGACTAACACTTAGCAGATTATGTTTGAGAGTGTCAACTAGAGCAACATTTTCAATAGCTAGGGAAGAATTACCTATTTTACCTTTACCGATGATTCTTCCTTTGGCATTGTCTCCAAATGTGACTAGCCCTTCCTTTTTGTATGAGAGGGAGAGGAATTTTTTTGCGTCTCCCGTCATGTGTCTTGAGCATCCACTATCTAGAAATCATTTGTTCTTTACAGAGTTGCTCTTTAAGCACACCTGCACATAACATCAAGTAACTTGTTTTGGTACCCATATTTTCTTGGGTCCTATTGGGTTAGTGTTTTTAATCACCCATTTGTAGTTCATATTTTTTCCTCTATTTCCCCTGAAGGGGTAAGTAAATTGTACATGTCCCTTTTTCTCACAATATAAACAGACTTTACTTGCGTGTGAGGGATTTAGTTTAGGTGCAAAACCTTTCTTTGATACAGAGCTCCTTTTAGCATAGAGGTTTGCAAATCCTATTGACTCGGAAGATGATAGGTCGTATCCTAACCCTTCTTTGAAAATTCAAAATCTTTGGGCTCCAAGCAATTTATCGAAATTTTCCTTTCCATTTGTAAATTTATATATGGTATTGCTTTGATCCTCCACTTTCTTTTTCAAGGAATAGTTTTCTTGAAGAAATTCAATTACTTGACTTTTCAAGCTTTCAATTTCTTTTTGAAAGGACTCTTTGTATTTTGAGTATTCTTTAGAAAGCTCTTCTTTTTCAAGATTAGAAGATGCATTTTCAGCTTTTAAGGTATCACACGAGCAAATTTGTTTTTCTTTGCATTTTGAATAGTTTTCTTCTAAGAGTTTGATTTTCCTTTTAGATGCTCTTAGTTCAACATAGAGTTTTCTACAGTTTTCTTCTAGTTCCTCATATGAAGGGAGATATTCGTCATCGGAGCTTACCTCACTTAGTTCGTTCGCCATGAGGTAGAAATAAGCGATTTCTTCTTCGACTTCTTCCTTGGTTGAGGTTCCATCTAGTTCATCCCATTTAGTTGCGTTCATTGCTTTGAATCTCTTCTTGTCTCCTTGTTGATTGTTGTTTTTGTTTTTGAAAAGAGGGCAATCGGCCATGTGGTGCCCGATCTTTTTGCAATTGTAGCATCTAATGCTCGATTCTCCTTTCTCCTTTGATTTTCCATTTCATTTGTTCATTAGAAAGTTTCTGAATCTTCTGGTCAGTAAGGCAACTTCGTCGTCATCATCATTCTCCTCTTCTTCTATGATCTCTTTTTGCTTTCCAGCTTTTAGAGCAATTCCGGTAGCTTTCTTGGGTGCTTCAGCTTCAGCATCGGCATTTTTCTTCTTGATTTCGTAGGTCATGAAAGATCCAATTAGTTCGTCAAGTGTGACCTTTGAGAGGTCCTTGGCTTCTTCAATTGCTGTGGACTTTGCGTGCCAAGATGTCGGTAGAGAATGAAGAACTTTCTGCACATTATCTTCCATAGAGTACTCTCTACCGAGAGCTTTTAGTCCATCAGTGATGTGTGTGAATCGTGTGAACATAGCTGTGATTGTTTCACTTTCTTCCATTTTGAACATTTCATATTCTTTTACAAGCATATAAATTCTAGATCTCTTTACCTGAGTAGTTTATTCATATGTTACCTGAAGTTTTTCCCACATTTCCTTGGCCGTGTTGCAACCACATATCTGGTTGTATTCTTCATCACTTACGGCACAGTACAGGAAATTCTTGGTTTTAAAGTTGAACTGTGCCAACATTGCATCTACCTCTGGAAGTTTCCCAATGGGTATGTCATCACCGTCTTCGTTTTTGAAGGTGTAGTCTCCTTCAGTTATGACATTCCATATACGGTAGTCATAGGCCTAGATGAAAATGGACATTCGATCCTTCCGTGCTTTGTAGTTAATCCCACAAAACTTGGGAGGTCGGTCCACGGACTGAGTGGACCGCCCTCGAGCAAACATATCTGCCATGTTAATCTTTTCGCTTGGATGTTACTCCGAATTTCAGCGACTGGCGCTCTGATACCACTTGTTGGCCTGGTGGTATGTCTAGAGAGGGGTGTGAATAGACTTTCTTTGGTGATGAGATTACTTTCTACAAACACAAAAATCTTACCAAGAGCAAGTGCATAAAATTGTTGGGTAAAAGGAAATGTAGCAAATCACAATAACAATATAAATGAGATAAGAGAGAAGAAAAGCTTAACACATTGATATTTACGTGGTTTGGCACCCCACCTACGTCCATGCCTTAAAACCAACTCAAGGATTCCCAAAATCCACTAAAATCCTCCTTCGAGCGGAGAAGCCAATACACACCAGCTCACAAAGAGCTTCAACAAGGTGCTCACTTAGAGACACCCAAAAAACAGCCCACAAAGAGGCTTTGTTTACAAAAAGGTAGATGAAGATTAAGTGTAAGCTTGAATACTCCCTTGAGGTAGTTAAACCACTAAACTCCTTACTTATTATCCTTTGTCAATAGAGTGAATGCAATACTAAGAGTAGCAAGAAGAGGGGAAGTGAGTTTGTGAGTAAACCCTAGAGATGATAACACTAATGAATGTTCTTGTTTCAAAATGATTTCTCCAGATGTTTAGTAAAATGCCATTTACTCCTATTTATACATTGAATGGACGAGGGCAACGCTGGAGAGCCATTGGGCATTTATGAATGTAAGACAAGATTCAAAAATAGCTGTTCGCAGCATTTAATGTTCGCTGCTGCCCGACATTCGTCGACGAAGCCTTGTGTTCATCGACGAGTTGCTAGTTCTGAATTCAGATGCCCCTCGGTATATTTTTGTCAACAAGACCCTGTGATCGTCAACGAGTCCTTTATGTAATTCATCGACAACACCCTGTGTTCGTCGACGAGTTGTGGTTCTGAATTCAGATGCCCCTCAGTATCTTCTCATCGACGAGAACCCTGTGTTCATCCACGAAGTTTGCACTAAACTCGTCGACGAAGCCCTGTGTTCATCGACAAGATCCTCCTTCTTAAATTTTTGACCTTTTAAGTTTCTAAGAAGGTTCTTGTCCATTTTGGGGGTTTCTTTATATACTTAAAAAATGACTTTACTAGTATTTTGTTGTGCGTGTGTGATATGCCCCTTTCTTGCTCTTTGTATTGAGTTCACTTTATGTACTAGATATTTACAAGACAATATCTCTCTTATTTTACACACTCATTTTTCAGATTACTTTTGTACATTTGTTGTATTGTTCATGAATGCTTTGAGAGACTTGTGCTTCTAGTCATGACATGAGTTGTTTTGATTGCTTATTGGTTCAGATGTCATTCTGTATACCTGAAACATATCTTAGAGAAACGTTAGTGACCTTGAGAGTAGCTAATGGGTTGATAACATCTAAACATAGTAGGAATGAAGTACCTTTAACTATTTGGTCTAACACAACCCAGTACCGATACAAAACTTACGTCTACTAACAAGACTCTATGCGCCAATGTCCTTCTAGAAGACTAGGACCGACATCCTATAGGACCTGAAACAAGATTGTAAGACTGGGGTGAGACACTTCTCAGTAAGGTGGAAGATATTACATTAGCAAGTGACTACATGAGTTTATTTCAGTTTAAAAAAACAGTTACACAATATCACATTCACAATACTGTACTATAGTAGACATATAAACATAATTCAGCATCATTACTCGAGAGTTCCCGAAGTTAGGGTAGGGTACAAGCCTATACACTGTACTATCCCTCCACACGATACTCAAACCTGTGACTTTGCCCATTTCAATTTTTTTTTTAAATTAAGTATATGAAAATTTAGGACAATGACCAGCTTTGGAACTTCCGTAAATATGTCTAATTATCCCGTGGCACGGGTTGTGCACTGACAAACTCTGATAGGGTGTTGTTCATGCCAGCACAGTCAAGCATCACATATATAGTCCGACTGCCCCACCTGGTCCATTATTTCACCAGTGGCCCAATACACTCCTGCAAGCCGACTATCTCAATACCCACACTAATTCACATGTGTGGTTGTATTGTACCTCAGTTAGCAACGGAATAGCGCCTCAAGCTATTTAATGCCTAATATAACCTGGAGTGTCTTTTAACTCCTTTAGAGTGTCTTTCAACTCCTTTAGTAACAAATTGTGGTCCCAATTTATCATATATATAATTTACAATGAAAACATAACAACCTATGCAATTCTAGTAATTTCACAATTGTAATCATGCAATCTTTCATGCATTCTTTCTTTCTTTTAGACAGTGGTGTTAACCTGCACAAGTGCTCTCGATTAAACTCTTTTTACATATAAAGCTCGGTGATTAACCGGCGCTTGTTTTCCACATTTTATGATAACAGAATGGAATTTCAGTTCTCACAGTTCATTTACAAGTATAACAATTCAGTATGTTCCACTTCATATCATATGTCATGCTTGTTTCGTCAAAAACCACTATAAATAGTGTATAACTCGAAAAATACCATTTGGACTGCAAACATGGGTATTAAGCAGTTCCTACTTTAGTTTTAAAACAAATAAAGTAGTTTTGAAAAGTTTGGAGTTTATATGCCAAAACCTCATTTTTTTCCAAAAACAGTAAAATCATAAAATTGTAAGAAACAACATTTATACCCAATAAAATTTTGCAAATAAGTAGTCAAAACGTGCATAAAGACATAAGCTAACTTTCTAATGGTTTAATTTTATAAAAATATTAATGTAAACAAATCTGTTTACCTTAATCCTGAAAACCGAAACACGAATGAATCGATCTAAAACAATGAATTGGAATCCCCGAAACCTAAAAATCGTAGAATAATACTTCACTTTAATCTCGACTACTACATAACTACCAAACCAAAAATGAAATTAGATCCTTACCTCGATTTTTAGGAAAAAGCCAAAAATCCTCAGATAAAAAATATGATCTACTATAATTGTAGAGATTCTCCTCCTAATTCGCGTAGCAACGTCGGATCGTTAATTTCGGCTACTGATGGCATGAAATCTTAGAGAGGGAGAGAGGGCTAGTTTGAGTTCAAGAGAGAGAGAGAATGGAGGTATCTTAGCTTGGAAGCAATGGATATTCTATTTATAACTAGGTTGACTCGGCCAGCCTCGTCGATGAGTTGAAGTTCTCGTCAACGAGCCGAAGAAGGTCGCTCGTGGCCAAGAAAGTGACCTCGTCGACCAATTGATATCAAGCCCACTCTACCTTACGTCGGAGACCTACAGAAAAGTTGGCAGCCACTCGTAAAACAGCTCCGACCCGAATTTATTACTTACCCTCACTTATGGTGAAGGAATACTGTGGTTACAATGTAAAGCTTCAGGAGCTTATAATATATGTACAAACTCTCTCGAAGATCATATCTACTTACTAAACATACTAACATACATATATTCACTTACCTGACTAACTTAACAGTCTATGAACAACTGAGGATACTCCTGACGTATCTCAGTTTCTAACTCCTATGAAACTTCTTCCACTACATGGTTCCGTCACAATACCTTCACTAGCAGTATTTCCTTCATCCTTAACTTCTGAACTTTTCGATCTAATATCTGTACTAGTACCTCCTCATATGATAAGGCATCACTAATCTCTAGAGGTTTGTAACTCAGCACGTGTGATGGATCCAATACATACTTTCTCAGCACTAAGAGGTGGAACACGCCATGGACTTTGGATAGTGTTAGGGGTAAAGCCACCCGATAAGCTATCGAATCTATCCTTTCCAGGATCTCGAAAGGCCTGATATACCAAGGACTTAGCTTCCCTTTCTTTCCAAACTTCATCATCCCTTTCATCGAAGAGATCTTCATAAATACCATATGTCCTATCTCAAACTCCAGCTCTCGTTGATGAGTATCAACATAACTCTTCTGCCGACTTTAAGTTGTACTGATTCTCTCCTTGATCAACTCGACCTTTGCAGAGGCCTGTTGAATCAGTTCTGGACCACTTATCTTCCGCTCGCCTACCTGATCCCAATAAAATGGAGATTGACACCGACGACCATACAATGCCTCATAAGGTGCCATCTAAAGGCTGGTCTGGTAACTATTGTTATACGCAAACTCAACAAGCGGTAGATGCCATATCAAGCTTTCACCAAAATCCAGTACACATGCCTGCAACATACCCTCCAATGTTTGAATAGTCCTCTCAGTTTGTCCATCTGTCTGTAGGTGAAAAGATGTACTAAATGTCAGTTGTGATCCCAAGGCATCATGTAAACTCTTTTAAAAACGAGACATAAAATGGGGATCTTGATCCGAAACAATAGAAACAAAGACACCATTGAGTCGTACAATCTCATGCACATACAACTCTGCTAGACAATTCAAGGAATATCTAACTCTGATAGGAATGAAATATGCAGTCTTCGTCAGTCGATCAACTACAACGCATATATCATTCTGCCCATGCACCGCCATAGGTAGCCCTGTCACAAAATCCATCAAAATGTGTTCCCACTTCCACTTGGGAATGTCAAGTGGCTGAAGTGGTCCTATTGGCCTATGGTGCTTTGCCTTGACCTGCTGACATGTCAGAAACTGCTCTACGAAACGGGCGATCTCTCTTTTCATGTTGGGCCACCAGAAAGATTCCCTTAGATTCTGGTACATCTTCATACTGCCAAGATGTATGATGTAGAGCGAATGATGTGCCTCCTCCAGAATGACCCGTTTAATCCCAACGTCTTTTGATACACATATCCTATTATGGAATCTCAAAGTCCCATCACCAGAGATACTGAAATCTAGCTTTAACCCACTATAGACTCCTTCCATAACCTCAACAAACTCTGGATCTTCCTTTTGAGTTGTTCGAATATTCTCCTATAAGGTTGTCTATACCACCAAGTTAGTAAGAACATTCTGATGATTTCCTTCCACAACCTCCAAGCCCAACCTTTCCAGGTCCATACAAATCTGATGCTAAACTCCCACTATAGAGATTGACGCATCAACTGACTTCCGACTCAGAGCATCAACTACCTTATTTGCTTTTCCTGGGTGGTAGCTAATAATACAGTCGTAGTCTTTTATCAACTCAAGCCATCTATGTTGCCTTATGTTCATCTCTTTCTAGGTGAAAATGTACTTGAGGCTTTTGTGATCAGTAAAAATCTCGCACCTTTCACTATACAAGTAGTGCCTACAGATTTTCAATGCAAACACTATAGCTGCCAATTTTATATCATGTGTTGGGTAGTTCTTCTTGTATTCTTTGAGATGACGAGAAGTGTAAGAAACCACCCTTCCCTGCTGTATTAGAACACAGCCAAGACCTTTCTTAGAGGCATCATTGTAGATAACAAATCCACCATTCCTAAATGGAATGGTCAGAACTGAAGTAGTAACCAATCGCTGTTTCAGCTCCTGGAAACTCAGCTCGCACTCATCAGTCCAATCATACCTCACGTTCTTCCTCGTGAGTCACATCAAAGGACTTACCAAACTGGAGAACCCTTCTACGAACCGTCGGTAATAACCTACAAGACCCAGAAAACTTCTAACCTCCTGGATATTCTTCGGTCTCATGTAGTCCACTACTTCCTCTATCTTAATTGGATCCACTGATACTCCTTTTTTGGACACTACATGCCCTAGAAACAAAATATGTTCTAGCCAGAACTCACGCTTCTTCAATTTAGCGTATAACCTCTTATCCATGAGTACTTGCAATACCAGTCTCAGATGAACTTCATGCTCTACCACACTCTTAGAATACACTATGATGTCATCAATAAATACCACAATGAACTGGTCTAAATATACGTGAAAGACCCTATTCATCAGATCCATAAATATTGTAGGTGCATTAGTCAAACCAAATAGCACAACCATAATTTGTAATGGCCGTACCGTGTTCGGAAAGTTGTTTTCGGAACATCCTCTATTTTCACCTTCAATTGGTGATACCCAGATCATAGATCGATCTTAGATAAAATATGCGTACCCTGTAGCTGGTCAAACAGATTATCGATCTAGGGTAACGAGTATTTGTTTTTATTGTTACCTTGTTAAGTTCTCTATAGTCGATGCACATCTTCATCGACTCATCCTTCTTCTTCACAATTAGCACAAGTGCTCCCCAATGAGAAGCAGTTGGTCGAATGTACCCCTTATCTAGAAGATCCTGAAGTTGTTCTTTCAACTCTCTCAATTCAGCTGAAGTCATACGATACAGAGCTTTTGATATTGGCACCATACCTTTAGCTAACTCTATAACGAATTCCAATTCATGGTCCAGAGGTAATCCTAGCAAGTCCTTTGAAAACAAGTTGGGGAACTCGTGCACTACAAGAATCACCTCCAGTTTACATTCTTCTGTCGGTGTGTCTTTTACAAACGCCAGATACCCTTGGCATCCCTCCCAGAGCAATCTACCAACCTGCAAAGTTGAAAGGATTCGTGGTGCAGAATGCACACACGACCCTATAAACTTGAATCCTGCTCTTTTAGAGATCTAAACATCACTTCTTTCCTGTGGCAGTCGATACTGGCATAACTAGAAGACAACCAGTCCATACTTAGAATGATATCGAAGCCATACATGTCAAATACTATAAGGCTAACCGGTAGTACCCTTCCCTGGATCACTACTAGAAAATCATGGACTACTTTACTATATACATGTGTCGATCCATGTGTCGATCCTGATGGAGTAGCCACTACGAGTTTATAAACCAACTATTGCATCTCTAATCCACACATTTTAACAAATCCCCAAGGGATAAAAGAATGCTTTGCTCCCAAGTCAAATAATTAATAGCTTTATTGGAAAGTATGTAAATAGTACTTGTTACCACATCTCTAGCGTTTTCTGCACCATCTGGAGTCAAGGAGTACACCCTAGCCTGGGCAATACCCCCTTGCTGTCCACTCCATGGCACGTACGCACCATCTTTAAAAGGCTACTGTGGAGCTCCGTTGTACCTTGGCAGATTACAATCCTTCACCTAATGTCCCATCTTACCACATCGTAAACAAGCCTCCACAACCCTCCAACACTACCCTGCATGAGGTTTTCCACATGTAGAACAAACAGAAGTGGACGTGGTACTCTGAGAAGCACCATTAGTGTTCTTCTTCTTCCAGTTGCCCTAATTTGCCCCTCCATAAGAACTGGGAGGTGTAGATCTCTTCTTCAGAACCTAAAACCCAAGGTCCTCCTACAAACTCTCCTCTACTATGGTGGCTTTGTCAACTAGAGTAACAAAGTTCTGCATCTGCCAGATCGCAGTTTGTTTCCTGATCTCCTTCTTTAAGCCCCTCTAAAATTTTCATGCCTTCATTGTCTCATCTAGAATCATGAATGGAATAAAATGGGATAGCTCCTGAAATCTGGCTGCATACTGCTCAACTGACAACAACCCCTGCTCCAGACTCATGAATTCCTCCATCTTTGCATTTATGACTGTGGTTAGAAAATATTGTTCAAACAATAAATCCTTGAACCGGACCAATGTCACAACTACAGTTAACTGACTTCCACCACCTCTCTACTTCACCCGTTAGTTTAAACGTCTTAAAAGCTACCTTCTACTTTTCAATGCAATTCAGGACATCTAAAATCTTCTCAATCTCCTTGATCCAATTTTCAGCTTGAATTGGATCTGCACTGTAATAACTCCAAAAAGGGATATAGAAGATTAGTGGAGTGATTCCCAAAAAAAAAATAAAAAATAAAAATAATTAATTAATTAATCGGATTTTAAAAAAATAAAAAAATAAGAAAAAAATAATTAAAATTTATTTTTATTTTTATTAATAAAAAATATTATTAATATTAATTAAATATATTATTATTATTATTATTATTATTATTATTACTCTTCTGAAGCTTCTAGCTTCAGGAGGTTTGTTATTTTTTTTGGTTTCTTATTTTCTTTCTTCTTCTTCTTCTTCTTCTTCTTTTGCTCTACACGCAGACACACTCTCTCTCCTCTCATTCTCTCTCCCTCTCTCCTCGATTTTGTGATGAATTTTTGCCCGATTGAAAATCAGAAGATACCGCTAGACTCCATTCTCCACTGCCGTCATTTCTATCAAAGCAGATCGATGGTAGGAGCAGCGTAAACGTATCTCCTAGGGTAAGCCAATTTTTCCTTTTTCTTTAATTTCTTGCAAATTATAAGTCTAATCGACGAACAAACACCACCACGAGAATTTAAAGATGATTCTCGACAAGTCTAGCAGGACAGAATTCTCGTGGGGTCGTTGTAGGCAAAACCCCAAATTTGGGGTACGAGGGGTTATTAAGGGGCTTATTTTTAATTAATTAGGATTAATTTAAAAATGCTAAAATGTTGAGCATCTGGAGTTGAAATAGGATTTCTAGAATTTAGGGCTCGGGTGAGCGCCGCGGGTGTAATTTTTTAAAAAATTAAGTGGGAGTGTTAAATAATAGTTTAAATGTTAATTTGGAATACATGGGACCTAGGAAATGCTAGATGGGTAGTATTTTGCGGAAATGAGTTAATTAATATAGGAAAAATGTGAATTTCAGGATTTGAATTTCGAGCGCCAAAGGCATAGAATATGGGTGTTAACAAGTCTCTCAGTAAGCCAATTAAGGGGAATAAATTATAACGGTATTTTTAGAATTACTGTTTAAATTAATATGTGAAAATGTGCTTATGGTAATTTGTTTGGAAATTATTATGATATAAATATTAAATAAATTGTGTGGCATTTGAGTGATTTTAAATTGTGATGTTTTGGAGTGTGAAAATAATATGTTATGGATATTAGATGAAAACTGTGTGGCACATGACATATTTTGAAAAATGTGAAATATAACAATGAGTATTTTCTGAGAAAATATTGAAATGAGAATGATTGATGTGATTAGTGAAAAATAATGAAATGTGGCATTTATTTGTGAGTGGAAATTGTTTGCATGAGAAATGAGTTTGTACAAATTATTGATAAGAGTATTTTGGGAAAATGTGAAAAATACATGAAATATGATATATGTTATTACGAGATGATGAAATGTGCACAGAAAGTGATGAGAATATTTATATTGAACTGAATTGTCATATACTGGAATATGATTGATGAAATGCCAATACCGTATAATGATTGCGGGTATATGGTAGTAAATCTTGTTGGATGGTTATGATATTGAGCACGGTACCGTTGCTAGTGGTGTTAGTACAACCACACAGACTCTTGGAGCGTGTGGTGTGACAGTCGACTGTGTCATTTTGTAGGGTTGTGGGCCCCCTGAGTCCAGATCAGGGTTATAGGCCGGCCAATCGTACTACAGACGTGATATGTGATATGATATTTGATCTAACTGGATCAGCCAACCGCAGTTAGAACCAGCCTTCGGGCCGCACAACCTTGACCATGGGGGAAAGCATGGCGTGGATAGAAAGATCCTCAAGTTGGCCATGAGTTACAGATGCGATGTTAGTATTTGATACCGAGGATACTCATAAGCCGGAAAGAAAAATGGAAACGAAAAGTGAAAGAATGATAAAATTGGTTAAAATGAGAAATGAAAGAAAGAATGGAAATTGAGAAATAAAGGATGATAAAATTAAGAAATGGAACTGTGTGAGTTAATAATATAAATAATTGAGGCGAAGTGAAACTCTCCGCCTGAGGGCTTACTGAGTAAGGTAAGTGCCCTGATAGGTATCAGATGTGGTCATACCTGGCTGCATAACGTGTTAAGGCAAAGGGAAGCTACCTGTATGGGCGGGTAATTTTTCCTATTCTCAAGAACTTCGCATGTATTTATGTGTTGAAATTATTGAATTTAAGAAATGGTTTTAAAGCTTGTGTTGTATATCTATATGAGTATGAGAATGTGTATATCAGTGTATTTTCCTAGATGAAACGATGGTTTAAAAAGTAAAGCATGTTATAACTGAACTCATATGGCCACACACTGTAAATAATTTATTCCCTCTTACTGAGATGTGTCTCACCCAAATGATCTAAATTTTTCAGGAAACAGGGATAGATTTTGTGATAAAGCTCTGTGACCATAGGGAGCTGGGACCCTGACACGCAGGGTGAGTTTTTGGTGGACTAGGGAGGGTGTGATTCCCTAGGGTTGTATTGTTTTTGGGTATGAGATAGTGTTGGCCTAATAAGGCTTACAATTCTTATTTTGATGATAACAAATCAAATGATATATTTAATATGTTTCAAGTAAAAGTGTTCAGGAAAATAATAGAGCTCAAGTGTATAAGAAAGTTCATGGATTACAAAGAGCATGAAGAATGAAGTCATATTGTGAAAAGCACAAAGGAAAGAATGCAACTACAAAGATGGTGGAAGAACAAGTTTTGAAGACTAGATTATACTTTTAAGGATATTCTCAAATGTAAGTACTTCAAAGTAAATCTTAAGTATAAAGAAATTTGAAGCTCATAAAAATTCAAAAATATGTTTTTATATATATACTCTAAAGAATATTTCTTAAATCCATAAAAAGAAAGGGTTTAAGAAAAGAAAATTTTTTTTGAAATAATAAAGTTTTTAAACATATTTTTTTCAAAATATTTGGAAAATCAAACATATTTTTTTAAACATATATACTCTAAAAAGTTTTTTTTTTAATAAATAAAAGGGCTTAAAAAGAGAAGATTTTTTAAACCATGTTTTTAAACATATTTATTTCAAAATATTTGGAAATGAATTTTAGGAATCCTTGGGAGTAATGGATGATTTCAAAAAAACTCTATAAATAGTTCTAATCTCAAACATTTTAAATTAGAGAAAAGAAAGTACAAAGAAAGAGAGAAAAAACTTTGATGAAATATTCAAAAGAATTTTGAAATTGAGAAATCCTCTAAAGTTTCCAAATCAAGTGCTTTTCAACAACTTTTCTGATCCAGAGATATTCAAAGGCTTTTAGATCAAAGTAAGTTTTTTTTTAAAGGTTTTAGATCAACTAATCTTCAAGTATTCAAAATTTTGTTTTCAAAGGATCTGAAATTCTTTTAAGATAAACTCTCTGATCTGAAATCGATTTACATTCTGAAATTAAGTTTTCCAATGATCAAAATTTTTATCTTCTTTGGAAAATTATTTGATAATCCATACCAAGTCATTGAACTTGAAATTTCTTATATTTAAATTACTTAGAGGTATAAAGTGAGCTGATTGGTGTATTAATTCACTCTACTGTGAGAGTTCTCTTTTGTACACATATTCCTTCGTTATCTTTCTTAAACGATTCTGAGTCGTTGAATTGTTGAACCAAATAAGGGGTTGTTATTTGGAGAGGCAGGCTCTAGCCTAATTGAAGGAGTGCATTGTAAGTTGGTATTGTTCCACCAGGTAAAGGAACTGAGATAGTGAAATCCTTTGGTGTTTTTGCCAAAGGCGAGGATGTAGGCTGTGTTGAAGCTGAACCTCGTAAAAACTCTTGTCTCATTCTCTCTACTTTAATTTACATACTTTATTCGCTTTTTTTATAAAATTTATGAGTGCAGGTTGCAGGATTTAAATTAAGTTCTTAATCAATAGAAAGTACGTTTTGATTAATCTTTTGCAGAAACCCAAAAGGGGAGTACGTTAATTAATTTGCGGAAATCTTAATCAAGTAAAGTGAATAATAAAAGGTTACAGGGAAAGCAACGGAAGCCTAAATGTTATTGATTGATTGATTACATTGATTGAATTATTATTTTAAATTCCAGTTTTCTTAAGTGTTGTTATATATTGTATTTTGCTGGGTTATTAAAATTAGAAAACTTAAAAATCAAATAAAATTAAAAGATTTCCAATTTACCCCCCCCCCCCTCTTGGGAAGCTATTCTTCAGTTCAGATAGTATTGTGTATATGTGTATGTTAGTACTCTAGATATTGTATTCTGAATGATATAAATACACTGTCTTCCACTGTTAGGTTTTATAAATAAAATGACTTTTTACCTAGTACCCAATGTGAGTCGGGTCGTACAAATGATAGTAGGATTGTTGACATGGCCAATTTGTGAATGTAATGGATGACATTTAATTATTTATTTATTATTGAGAAAAAAATTTGTACGAAAATCGGGGCGTCACACGCACTCCCTACGAAGACAGAAGGTTTCAATCATGTGAACTGGTCAATGGAGCATCCTAACTCAGCAAGGGGACGATCCTGACCCTTAGTCGTTCAGACAACCTCAGTTATAAGCTACTGAGCAAAGTCCCGCAGAACACTCATGGAGTCGCTGCCAACCTTATGGCCAACTCCATCACTACTACTACCTCCAACGTTACCAATAATATCCTTGGATTCCATCTTAAATAAGCAATTGAGGAAATAAATTAGAAACTTATTCAACTAATACTACAATAATATAAAATCATTTCCCATAATAACATGCCTAGTACTGACGTACTCTAATGACTCACATTCTCATTCTAACTTAAGTTCCACCCTTCCACTTGGAAACAAAAATCGTCAATAGATTGCCATGATTTTCTGAACCCTTCGAATGATCCTAAAAAACACAAAAGTTTGCCAATGGATTTCCTATCTTCAGGTGTACAAAGCTTCACTCAATAATCATATTCACATCTTAAACTACTATAGTCTAATCTACAGAACCTAGCAACCTAAGCTCTGAGCATATCCATAACCAAGCAGTGCAATTCGCATCACACTTCCGGTTGGTCATGGTTCTGATACCAAACTATAATACCCCAGTCCTTTGTACGAACCCAGAGTGCCACTACACATACGTTATACCTTTATCTGATAAAAATACATAAACAACCCAACCTAAACAGGGACAAACAGGTGTATCTTATACAAATCGGTATTCTTGCATAGCGAGAAACATAAACATTCTTACAAGATCCTATTAGATATATACCAGAGTTCTATCTATATTCTTCAGTATACAAAATCCATACTTAAAACATAAACTGTATTATACACCCTTACATCCAACCAAGCTAACAACCCAGTACTGATACAAAACTTACGTCTACTAACAAGACTCTACGCACCAATGTCCTTCCAGAAAACTAGGACCGACATCATGTAGGACCTGAAACAAAGGTTGTAAGATTGGGGTGAGACACTTCTCAGTAAGGTGGAAGATATTACATCAGCACGTGACTACATGAGTTTATTTTAGTTTAAAAAAATAGTTACACAATATCACATTCACAATATTGTACTATAGCAAACATATAAACATAATTTAGCATCATTACAAGTGAGAGTTCCCGAGGTTAAGGTAGGTTACAGGTCCATACACTGTATGATCAATCCACACGATACTCAAACTTGTGACTTTGCCCATTTTAGTTTTTTTTTAAATCATGTATATGAAAATTTAGGACAATGATCAACTTTGGAACTTCTATAAATATGCCTAATTACCCCGTAACACAGGTTGTGCACTAATGAACTCTGACAGGGCCCTGTTTGTGCAGGCACTGTCAGGCATCACATATATAGTCCGACTGCCCCACCTGGTCCATTATTTCACTAGTGACCCCATACACTCCTGCAAGCCGACTATCTCAATACCCACACTGATTCACATATGTGGTTGCACTGTACCTCAGTTAGCAAGAAAACGCACCTCAAGCTTTTTAAAGCTTCAAATAACCTGGAGTGTCTTTTAACTCTTTCAGAGTGTCTTTTAACTCCTTTAGTAACAAGTTGTGGTCCCAATTTATCATATATATAATTTACAATGAAAACTTAACAACCTATGCAATTCCAATAATTTCACAACCATAATTATGCAATCTTTCATGCATTCTTTCTTTCTTTCTTTCAGATAGTGGTGTAACGCTCTCGGTTCAACCCTTTTTACATATAAAGCTCAGTGATTAACCGACACCTATTTTCCACATTTTCAAATAACAGAATGAAACTTCAGTTCTCACAGTTCATTTACAAGTATAACAGTTCAGTATGTTCCACTTTATATCATATGTCATGCTCGTTTCATCAAAAATCTCTATAAACAGTGTATAACTCAGAAAATACCATTTGGACTGCAAACATGGGTATTAAGAAGTTCCTAATTCAATTTTAAAACAAAAATGTAGTTTTGGAAAGTTTGGAGTTCATATGTCAAAACCCCATTTTGGCCAAAAATCGTAAAGCTGTAAGAAACAACATTTATACCTGGTAAAATTTTGCAAATAAGCAGTCAAAACGTGCATAAAGACATAAGCTAACTTTCTAGCGATTTAGTTTTCTAAAAATACTGATGTAAATAAATCCCCTTACCTTAATCTCGAAAATCGAAATACGAACAAATCGATCCAAAACAATGACTCAGGATCCCCAAAACCTAAAAACCAAAGAACAATACTTCACTATAATCTCGACTACTACATAATTACCGAACCAAAAACAAAATCAAATCCTTACCTCGACTTTAGGAAAAAACCTGAAAATCCTCAGATCAAATAATTCAATCCACTATAACTATAGAGATTCTCCTCCTAATCCGCGTAGCGACGTTGGATCGTTAATTTCGGCTATAGACGACACAAAATCTTAGAGAGAGAGAGAGAGAGAGAGAGAACTGGTTCGAGTTCTAGAAAGAGAGAGAATGAAGGTAACTTAGCTGGAAGCAATGAATATTCTATTTATAACTAGGTTGACTCAACCAACCTCGTCAACGAGTTGAAGTTCTCGTTGATGAGCCGAAGAAGGTCGCTCGTGGCTGAGAAAGTGACCTCGTCGATGAGCTTGAGATTTCAAAATCTCTAAAAATCCCTCGACATCTTCTCGTTGATGGGTCCCTGCATCTCGTCGCCGAGCCACAGAAGAGACTTCATTGATGAGAAATGGAGCCTCATCGACGAGCTCTGTTATTTCATCCTTTTTAATTTCCCTTCTCTTTTCTTTATTTGTTTTTCGGATTCAGGTCCCTACATTTTCAGTATATTTAGATTGATGAACAATAATTCTTTTATTTACATGTTCAATCTATAAGTCAAGACAATATTTTGTCCTTCCTAAATCTTTCATCTCAAATTCCGCCATTAAATAATTAGCAGCTTTAGTGAGCTCTTTAGAAGTTCCAACTAAATTCATATCATTAACATAAACATCAATTATAACAAATCCAAATTCTGATTTTTAATAAAAATACATGGACAAATTGGATCATTTATGAATCCTTCTTTCTCAAGGTACTCACTTAATCGATTGTACCGCATGCGTTTAGATTGCTTTAATTCATATAAAGAACGTTGGAGTTTAATTGAATATAAATTTCTAAGTTTTTCTTTAGGAAATTTAAATCCTTCAGGGATTTTTATATAAATTTCATTATCCAACGATCCATATAGGTATGTTGTTACTACGTCCATAAGATGCATGCTCAGTCATTGAGCGACTGTTAGCCCAATTAAGAATCTAAAAGTAATTCCATCCATTACAGGAGAATATGTCTCTTCATAATCAATTTCGGGTTTCTGTGAGAAACCTTGTGCCACAAGCCTTGCTTTATATCGAATAATTTCATTATTTTCGTTTTTCTTGTGCACAAATACACATTTGTATCCAACGGGTTAGACATCTTCTCTAGTGTATGGACTATCGGTCCAAAAACTTCTCCTTTTGATAAAGTTTAATTCTGATGTGATAGCCTCTTTCTATTTTGGCCAATCACTTCTATATCAACATTCATTAATAGATTTAGGTTTAGGGTTCTCATTACTTCTAGTAATGCCAATTGCTACTCCATATACAAATGTGTTGTTGAAAAATCCCACATTTTTCTTGTGTAATGAATTGAGATCTTATTATTTTTTCCAGGTACTTGTCCCTTTTCAAGGGATGATTGATCTTTAGGAGTTTTCTCTTTCGGAAATTCCTCTTCAAGAGGTTCCTTTTCATGAGGTTCCATAATAGAGATTTCTTTTTTAGGAGAAACGAGTTTGTGAATGTCGAATGGATTATCCACCTCTGTAACCTCTTTAGAGTGTTTATAAATTTCAATTTTCTCCTTCTAGAGTTTTATCTTTTGCACCAACAAACCTTCCACGCTTAACTTGCAGTTTAGATTCATTGGCCGACTGTTATCCTTCAGGGGCATCAATACGTGTTGGAGCATTTGCAACATGTATATGAGATTTTAATATGGCCTTGGTATTTGCAAAAGAATTTGGTAATTGATTTGCAATCCCTTTCAAATGTATAATCTTCTAAACTTCAAGGTCGCTTTTGTTGACTCTAAGAGTCCGATCCCATTTTGATAATGACAAATCACTTTGTATCTTACCTATGCACTGAGATTTTGAACAGGATTAAGTCTTAGCATGCACAAATCATAAAAGCACAATGGAAGCCATATGGAACTCAATGCTCACACCACATGATGGTATTTGAAGAGAAAAAGAAATGAAGACCAAATTTGTCAATTGTAATTGGGTCTAGAATAATATGGTTTGTAATAATACATTGCATGTATGATAGGATTTAATGTTCAAAGGCCATAGACTGACCATAGGATCAAATACCCTTATATTAAAATGTCATAACTTATTCACACAAGGTTGAAAAAGTTCTAGGACAATTCCGAGAAAAAATCCTTAATTTTAAAAGAGTCTTGGTCAACCGACCCATGCATGTTCAAAATGCCTCAACCGACCGACTTTATTATCTAGCATATTTTTTTTAAGTGCCTCAACCAACCAACCAAAAATGCACATATCTTCCTTGGTTGCCTAACCGTTAAACACAACCACTTTAGCGTACTCAATTGACCAGTCTTTAAAACCTAAAGATACCCCAGCCTACCAAACTTACGAAAGATAGGTTTTCGCCTCTTAGCATGGTTGACTGACACTATGCTCAGCCGACCAAGCCTCGAATATATTTTGAAAATTATAGAGGGCTCAGCCAACCAGCTTGATGCTCAGTAAACCGAACCTCATGGATTGGCATTTATTTTTGCATGGTTAGTCGATCAACATTTATGTCAGTCGACCGACCGTTTTCGCATTTTTACTACGCTAATTAGGATTAATTTTTAATTAAACATTTTCTAAAACTCCCTCTATGTCCCCAACGGTAAAAATTATTGGGAATTCTATATATACCCCATCATTACTTCAGATTAGCAAAATTTCTCTCTGAAATCTTTTGTGCTCTCATTGCTTACATTCTTTAATTTTCAAGCATATTACACTTTCTCTCTTCCATTCTTACTTGCTAAAATTATTTTAAGAAGAGGGCATCATCATTATACTCATCATTTGCAAATCAATTGCAACTTGAAGGTAGTTTGATTTTCATTATTGTGGGCTTGCAGATATGCTTAAGATTAGCATCCTCAAAAAACAAATGGTATATGGATTGCGGAGGCTCACATCACATGATTGGAGATAAAGCAAAGTTCACATCCATCACACCCAAGGATGAAGGATTCGTCGCTTTTGGAGACAATGCTAAGGGAAGGATCACAGGTGTAAGTAAAGTTGGTAATAACTCGTCATTAATTATAGATGATGTTTTATTGGTTGAAGATTTAAAGCACAACTTATTAAGTGTAAGCCAACTGTGTGATAAAGGTTACAAAGTGTCTTTTGAACATGACAAGTGCATAGTTGAACACAAAACTAATAATAAGATTTTGTTCACGACTGACCATCATGAAAACGTATATACCACAAGCTTTGATAACTTAACCTCACAGAGTGTGACATGCTTCTCTACTATGAATGAAATAAGCTGGATTTGGCATTGGAGACTAGGACACACAAACATAAATTTAATCTCAAAACTTGTTAAGAAAGAATTAGTTAAGGGACTACCTAAGACTAAATTTGTGAAAGATAAAATCTGTGATGCATGCTAACTAGGAAAACAAGCAAGAACAAACTTTAAGAAGAAGAAAGAGATCTCCACTACTAGGCCACTCCAAATGCTGCACTTAGACTTATTTGGACCAAACCAAATTCAGAATTTAGGAGGAAAATCATACGCATTTGTCATAGTTGATGATTTTTCAAGATATACATGGGTACTATTCTTAGGTCACAAAGATGAAGCACGTGAACAATTTATAAACCTGTGCAAGAAAATCCAAAATGAAAAGGGATATATAATCACTAAAATTAGAAGTGATAAGGGTAGAGAATTTAAAAATCAAGGCATGGAAGACTATTTAAATAGGTCTATTGATTAAGGTGTAATCCTAAGAGGGGGGTGAATTGGTTATTTTAAAATTCTTTGAAACTATTTACCACTTAATCCCTATTTATATATTTAACAAATCTATTTCAAGGATTTATAACACAAGTAACTTTATTTTGCCAATGAGTTCTTATTACCCAATTAATAGTGTGTAACGTAATTCAACATACACATGCAATACTAATAAACAAAATGTAGTGCGTAAAGTAAAGAGTTAAGGGAAGAGAGAAGACAAACGCAATTTTTACGAGGTTCATCCAACTCGGCCTACGTCCTCGCCTTGAGCAACTCACTCGAAGATTTCACTATAATCCCTGCTCCTTAAATTGGTACGAAACTTCCCTTACAATCCACTGCTTACAAGAGGTACAACTCCCTCTTACTCTGCTGCTTACAAGAGATACAACTCTCTCCTCAAACCCGGTTCACAAGCCGAACCGTGAATACAATGAAATCTGTAAAACACTAAAAAATGATTCAAAACAAAAGCTCGTGAGTACAATACAAATTCTTAATACATTAACATATGATAAAACTTGAAGCTCAGAATGTATGAAACGATACAATCGTTTATGTATGATATGCTTCAACACACAATTCTCTTTTTGTCAAATCTCCCAAAATGTTTGTATGAGTAATAGCTTTGAAGACGCGATGATCAACTATCAAATATGATCTTATTGAACAAATGAGCCTTGAATAGTATAAGATCTAAAGCAAAAACTTTCTTTCAAATGTTCAATCGCACCACGATCTTTGTAATAGGCAAATATATATACGATATGTGTACCAAAGATAAAAAAAACCAATGTAATCTATTTCAGAAAATATCCTTCAACAATATATGTATTTATGAACTCCAAGGATATCTAATCAAGTGGATTTGTAATATTAAAAATATCAAGTCTTTGAATGGAAAAACTCACTTGAACCTAAAATATTTAATCAATAGCTAAAACTCTTTTCAAGTGGTAATCTTATTAAAGGGATTTAATATATATGCACACTCAAGATCAACCTCTTAATACTTAATCAAAAATAGATTTCGCAATACCAAGGCCTTTGAAAAATGAATATCAATCAACAAATCTGTTAGAGAATGAAACTCTATGAGAATAACTCTTAACTAGAAGATTGTTTTTCCAAACCTCAATACTAGAATGAAATCAAGAAGTGTATATGAGATCCCTTTGTTTTTCTAGGTTGATTTGCTTAAGCTTGATAAATATAAGTTGAAGTGCAGGCAATCGTATAGCAAAGTACTCAATGTTCTCAATTCACTTTCAAAAAGTGTTCTCTTTTCTTCTTTTTGATCTTGGCTCACGTACTAGGTTTTAGATATTCAGTATATATAGTGTCTTACCCTTAGAATAGATCTCAACCGTTGGATCAAATAAATATCTCACGAGTCCTTTTAATAAAAATCATATTTTTAAGTTTTCCCGTAAGTTTAGGTGACTGAGGTCGAAGCCCAGGCGACCGAAGTTCCTTAAAGCTTCGAAAAAATAGCTTGGAATATAGGGTCATGCGCCTAAAGTATGGTTTAGGCTCCTCTAGTGGTGAGTTCAGGCGCCTGAAGTCCCAAGTTCAAGCGACCAAAGTGCTTCGGCCAGTTTCTATGTTTCCCATTAATTCTTCAGGCTACCAAACTTAATCTTTAGGCTCCTGAAGAAATTCTTCAGGCGACTGAGGTTGAGTTCAGGCTACCGAAGTGGCCATTTCCTGAATTTTTATTTTCTAATTTAAAATTATGCTTTGCTCTCATTCTTGGGTCCTTTATAAAAATATTTTTCATGGTTTTAAGAATATTTTGAACTCCATGAAAGTCCCTTAATGATGTTCATGAAATGCATGAGTCCTAAAGTCATTATAGGCTATATGTTGAGCCTCAAATTAAATAATATGAAAATGTAAATACATGAGTTCTAAGTATCCATTCTCATGAGGTTCTTGAACTTTGTCGCTTGCATCTTGATTCTCGTACTCTTTGAGTTCCATGGAATGTGCCGAGATATGTAAGCTTTAATCTTCATGGCTTCCATTACTTGTTATCCTTCCGTGCATGCTTAATATAATTCCTGTTCACAATCTCAATTGCACATATCAAATGCCAAGTGATTTTTCATTATCAAAACAGGATTAGACTCGTAGAGTCAACAAGGTCTATACAAGAAATGGCCATAACTATGCTTAACGAACGTAAATTACCTAAGTACTTCTGGGCTAAGGTATTGAATACCGCTTGCTATGTGCTAAATAGAGCTCTGATTATACCTTCACTTAATAAGACTCAGTACGAGTTATGGAATGACCATAGACCAAACATATCATATTTTCATGTCTTTGGCTGTAAGTGTTTTGTACTTAGGGACAATAAACATCTAGGAAAGTTTGATGTGAAATCAGATGAAGATATCTTCCTAGGGTATTCCTTAGATAGTAAAACCTACAGAGTATACAACAAACGAACATTGACAATAATAGAATTTATTGATGTAGTGTTCAATGAGTCAAATCCCTTCTCCAAAAGAACTCATGAAGATGAAATTGAAAGGAACAAAGAATTTGAAGAACTATGCATTGAGAATGATTCAGAAAAGCAAAATGAACTTAATGAACCATCCATTGAAACTAATCAAACTGAAAATGAGGTTAATGAACCACCTAGAGAATGGAAATACATAAAGAATCATCCCATAGATCAAATAATAGGTGAACCATTACATGAAGTAGCCACTCAACCCTCACTTAGGAATATGATGAGTCATTTTGCATATCTATCACAAGAAGAACCTAAGAATGTGAGTGAAGCAATAGAGGATGAATCATGAGTGTTGTCCATGCAAGAAAAGTTAAATTAATTTGAGAGAAACCAAGTATGGACATTAGTTTCCAGACCTGAGGATAAGTCAATCATCGGAACCAAATGGATATATAAGAATAAGAAAGATGAACATGGAGTAGTTGTGAGAAATAAGGCTAGATTAGTAGCTCAGGGATATAATCAAGAAGAAAGAATATATTTTGAAGAAACATTTGCACCTATAGCTATAATGGAAGCCATTCAATTGCTTTTAGCATATGTAGCTTTTAAGGATTTCAAGTTATATCAAATGGAAGTCAAGAGCACATTTTTAAATGGCTACATAAATGAAGAAGTGTATGTAGAACAACCCCCAGGTTTTGAAAACCATAAGAATTCAGATCATGTTTATAAACTAACAAAAGCTTTGTATGGTTTAAAGCAAGCTCCTAGAACTTGGTATGAAAGGCGAAGCAGTTTCTATTAGAATAAAAAATTTTGTAATGAATTGGCCAATTCCATGCAAAATGAATTTGAGATGAGCATGCTGGGTGAACTAAATTTCTTCCTAGGACTTCAGATCAATCAGTATATTCGAGACCTACTCAAAAAGTTTAATATGGAAGATGGAAAAATACTAGGTACACCTATGAGCGTTGCATTGAAATTAGACAAAGATGAACAAGGTCTACCAGTAGATGTCAAACTTTATCGTGGAATGATTGGTAGCTTATTATACTTAACTGCCAGTAGACCTGATATAATGTTTAGCGTATGTTTATGCATAAGATTTTAGTCTGCACCAAAAGAATCACATTTGTTAGTTGTCAAATGAATATTTAGATACCTAATAGGAACCGTGGAAATTAAGTTATGGTATCCTAAGTACACATATTTTGAGATTATTAGCTATTCAAATGCTGATTTTGTGGGTAGCAAAGTGGATAGGAAAAGCACAAGTGATACTTGTTATTTCTTAGGACATTCCTTAGTCTCTTGGTTTTCCAAGAAGCAAAATTCAATTTTTCTTTCCACAGCAGAGGCTGAATACATAGCGGCAGGTAATTGTTGTGCTCAAACGCTATACATAAAGCAACAACTAAAGCATTTTGGATTAAGTTATGAAACAATCCCTATTAAATGTGACAATATGAGTGCAATAAACATCTCTAAGAATCCCATATTACATTCACGAACTAAGCATATAGAAATATGACATCATTTTCTTTGTGATCGTGTACAAAAAGGGGATATGACACTTGAGTTTGTATGCACGGACGAACAATGGGCAGATATATTCACCAAACCACTTGCGAAGGATAGGTTTATCTAGATTAGGCGAGAATTAGGTCTCATGCATAGTCGAGAGGTTGCCTAAAATCATATCAGATGATATAATTCAGGGGGAGCAACGTCACTTACGATGCAATCACTTGGTACCAAATCAATCAAATTTTGGTATCTCATTAATCAACATTTGTTCACAGCTGATATAATATTTGTACACATTTGGTATTCCATCAATAAATAGTTGATATCCTCACATGATCTTTGAAACTTATGTATTAGCAAGGGGGATAGTTGATATTAAAAAGGAGGAGAAGAAAACTTTTCTTGTAAATCTAATGGTTGAACAAGTTTTTAAACTTTAAGATTTCTAAGGGAAGAAGAACATAAGGGTATGTCTACTCATGTCTTATTATTTTACACCTTTTTGTTGATGTCAAAAGGGGGAGAAAAATTGGGAGCAAAAATAATATAAATCAGGAGAAGAAGCAATAATAAGAGAAATCGAGAAAAAAATAAAAAATAAAAATAAAAATTGTTGTTGGGGAGAAATTTTAAGAACAAAAACCATTAGCAAAACTAATTGTGCAAAAGGAGGAGAAGTATAATAGCGAAGATCATTTGAAATATTGAGCATATTCTATTTAGAATCAGACTAAACAACGTGTGTATGAATATGAGCTTATTTTATTTAGCATGAGCATATTTTATTTATTGAATACTTGATGCATTAATTGAGGGGGAGCCTTGTTAGGTGTAACCCATTATTTATTTTTTTGCTCATGTATTTGTGATCATCAAAAAGGGGGAGATTGTTGAATCTATGAATCCAATCCTGTTTTGATAATGAAAAATCACTTGGTATTTGATTTGTGCAACTGAGATTGTGAACATGAACTATATTAAGCATGCACGGAAGGATAACAAGTAATGGAAGCCATGAAGATTAAAGCTTACATATCTTGCCACAATCCATGGAACTCAAAGAATACGAGAATCAAGATGCAAGCGGCTAAGTTCAAGAACGTCATGAGAATGGGTACTTAGAACTCATATACTTACATTTTCATATGATTTAGTTTGAGACTCAAATCAAATCTTAGAATGACTTTAGGACTCATGCATTTCATGAACATTTTTAGGGGAATTATATGGACTTCGAAACCTATTTAAATACCCCAAAAAAAGTTTTATAAAAGGATAAATAAAGAAAGAAAATCATATTTTGAATTGAGTTTGAAGAAAATCAGAAAAACAGAATCTCAGAAGACTAAAGTTTCTGTTCAAAAGACTGGAGTGGCAATTTCAATTGACTGAACTTAAGTTCAGTTGACTGAAGAATTACTTTAGACGTCTGAAGAATGATCTCAATCGTCTGAAGATTTATTGGGAAAAATAGAAACTGGCAAAAGCACCTCAGAATGCTGAACCTTGACTTTGGTCGTATGAACTCGATGCTTCGATCGTCTGACCCTTGATCTCGGTCATCTGATCCTGTATCCAGGCTATTTTTTTGAAGGTTAAAAAGAACTTCAGTCGTTTGGGCCCTTGACCTCAGTCGTTTGAACTTGCGATAAAGATTAAAAATTTAATTTTTATCGAGCAAACACAAGAGCTATCTTATAATCCAACTGTCAAGATTGGTTCTAGGGTTTAAGCACCTATTTATACTACATATCTAAACCCTAACATGGAAGCTAAGACAAACGTGAAGAGAATTACACATCTTGTGAAAGAGAATAGAGACACTTGAGTTGATTGCTATACGATTGCTTGCACTTCATTCTACATTCATCTTCCTTGTGCTAATCAACTGAAAAAACCAAAATGGATTTCACTTATACATCTTTCCTTCGATTTGGTATTGAGGTTTGATTAATCTATTTAGCTTTTTCAAAAGATTCTCATATCAACATCTATTCTTGAACATCTTTAAAGAACTTTGACATTGAGTGTGCATATACATATAAAATTTTTTTTTGACAAGGTCATTGCTTGAGAAGGGTTTTAGGTACTGATTGAAAAGTTGTTTCAAGGGTATATTTATTTTTATAGAGCTTATCATTGCAAAATCTACTTTTGAATTTTTGATAAGAGGTTGATCATGTGTGTGTATGGAGCAAATATTTTTTGAGAAGATTACCACTTGCGAAGAGCTTTAGTTATTGATTAAAATATTTTTGGTCCAAGTGAGTTTTCATTCAAAGAGTTGAAAGTTTTTCAATATAATAAATCAACTTATTCGAAGATCCTTATGTTTATAACTATCTATATACATATTGAAGGATATTTTCTGAAAATCATATAGTAAGTGTGTTGATCTTTGCTATTCTCATCATATAGACACACACACACACACACATACACACACACACACACACACACACACACACACACACACACACACACACACACACACATATATATATATATATATACATTAAGTCAAATATTACCAAGATCACATTGAGATTGAAATTTTTAGAGAAACATTTTTTTTTTGATAAAGTGTGTTTAACATCTTTGCAATCATCAAAGTTATTTTTTATACTCAAAGATTTACCCTAATATTCTCCAAAGTGCTTAAATCTATCACTACTTGGGAGTTTTGATAAAAAGGAAATTTGTGTGTTGAAGCATATCATTCATAAACAATTGTATCGTTTCATACATTCCGAGCTTCAAATTTCATCATATGGTAAATGTATTAGGAATTTGAGTTGTACTCACGAGCTTTGTTTGGAAGCATTTTTGAGTGTTTTATAGATTCATTGCATACACAGTTCGGTGTGTGAACCGGAATTTGAAAAGAGAGTTGTATCTCTTGTAAGCAGTGGAATATGAGGGAGTTGTACCTCTTGTAAGCAACGGATTGTAAGGGAAGCTCTATCCCAATTTATGGAGCAGGGATTTTAGTGAAATCCTTGAGTGGTTACTCAAGTCAAGGACGTAGGCCGAGTTAGCTTGACCTCATAAAAACTGCATTTGTCTTCTCTCTTCCTTTTACTCTTTACTTTTCACACTATATTTAATTTATTTGCATGTGTAGGTTGAATAACGTTATGCACAATTAATTGGGTAAAAAGAACTCATCGGTAAAATAAATTTTCTTTTGTCATAAATCCCTAAAATTGATTTGCTAAATATACAAATAGGGATTAAATGGTAAATAGATTCAAAGAATTTTAAAATACCCAATTGAACCCCCCCTCTTGGGATTACACCTTATTCAACAGACTCTTTAACAGTGTTCTGTGTTTTTCTTGAAATGACGATTTCAGTAAAATCATGGTAAACCATTGATGGTTTCATGTTTGTGCGGTGAGGCAGACCTAGGCTTGAGAGTCTAGAGTTTAACATGATTATCCTGCAACGATTGTGTTAACTGTGTTATGATATAGGAATGCTAATCTATTCCTATACTATTTTCAGTATGGAGCCCAAAGATAGCAACTGGGATAGTACCTTGGAGGAGACTATGAGTGAAAGGTCACCTTTCGTGCCTCCGGGTTTGACTAGGCATATTATGCAAAAGATCGAGGGAAGTGTTGGGGGACGGGAGCATCCACCTACAACTGCGGGTTGTACCATTGAGAAGTTCACCCGCATGCATCCTCCGACATTTAATGGAGGGTCTGACTCGATTGTAGTAAAGAATTGGGTATAGAAGACAGAAAAGATACTAAAAATTCTGCACTACACCGATGAGCAAAACATTCTCTATGCTACGTTTTAGCTGGCAAGAGAAGATGAGAGGTGGTGGATGGCGATGAGTCTGCTTGAGGAGTAAAGGACTTATTCATTGCTTGAGGAGTAGAGGACTTATTCATCAGGGATGACGTGGGGCCGTTTTAAGGAGGTGTTCTTCGAGAGATTCTTCCCGGATTTCGTCCGTGATGCAAAGGCAGACAACTCCTCGAGTCTGACTTGGGGGACCCTAATAGTGTAGAGTTACGCAGCTAGATACATCGAGTTGTCTCACTTTGTGCCGTGTATGATCTCAAATGAGTAAGAAAAGGCTCGGAGGTTCGAGAAGGACCTAAGAAAGGAATCTATAGGCTGGTAAGAATGCTGTAGATTTGAGAGTTTTCTGTTCTGGTGGAGAAAATCACTATAGTTGAGGCTAGTCTCCGGGAGGATGAGGTGG
Organism: Malania oleifera; assembly: GCF_029873635.1. Taxonomy (NCBI): domain Eukaryota; kingdom Viridiplantae; phylum Streptophyta; class Magnoliopsida; order Santalales; family Ximeniaceae; genus Malania; species Malania oleifera. Next base: position 92,062,060 of record NC_080420.1, read on the forward strand.
CATAGGATCAGAATATGAGGCCAGTACCTTCTGGTTCTCAGACTGATCCCAGACAGGGATAGTGGAAGAAGAGGAACTATGGTTCAGGAAATCACCAGAATACAAAATGGCAGGGTCCGCAGGGGGATCCATCTCACATGCATTATGCTAAGTGTTGTAAATGGCATAATGGAGAGTTCCAGCCATTCATGGGTAATTGTTACCGTTGTGGTGAACTGGGCCATGTATGCCAAAACTGTCCTACACCGACAATTGGTATGGCAGCACCAAGTCAAAATCGGGGACAGAATCAAGTGCCTTGGGGAAACACAGCTCAAGTGAGAGTGTACTCGCTTACTCTAGCGGATGCAAAACACGCTGGCAATGTGGTGATAGGTACCATGTTACTGCTTTTAAATAAAGTTCTTGTTTTATTCGATTCAAGAGTAACCCACTCCTTTAAATCTGTGAATTTTATGAAAATGTGTGGGGCTGAAACCCAAGTGATAGATGAGGGGTTGTCTGGTGCTACACCGTCTAGGAGTATGTTGATCTGTAGGAAGATGTTAAAGAACTTCCCAATGATAATTCAGGGAAGGTCGCTACTGGTGAATTTGGTAGTATACGACATGTACGGGTTTGATGTTATACAAGGGATGGATTGGTTGTCTTCTAGTTTTGTGGTGATTGACTGTCGTACAAAAGTGGTGGTGTTCAGACCTTCTGGGGAGCAGGAATATGAGTTTGTAGGATCATGTGTGCGTTTGATGCCACAGATTCTGTCGGCTATGCAGGCAAGAAGGTTACTCCTGAATGGTTATCAGGGCTACCTAGCTTGTGTGAAGGAACCACCTCAGGATGATTTGAAACTTGAAGATATCCTAGTGGTTAACGAATTTCTGGATGTATTCTAGAAGGCTTACCCAGTTTACCTCCTGATCGTGAGGTGGAATTCGGTATTGAATTGCTACTAGGCAAGGCACCAATTTCTAAAGCTATATATCGGATGGCTCCAACTGACCTTAAAGAGCTGAAAGAGTAGTTACAGGAACTATTAGATAAGGGTTTTATTATACCTAGTGTTTTGCCCTGGGGAGTTCTAGTATTGTTCGTGAAGAAGAAGGACAGATCAATGAGAATGTGCATTGATTACTGTAAGATCAACAAGGTAACAATGAAGAATCGATACCCGTTGCCTTGTATAGATGATTTGTTTGACCAATTGCAGGGAACACTAGTCTTGTCAAAGATTGATCTACGGTCAGGATATCATCAAGCGAGAGTTAGGACTGAGGAGGTTGCGAAGATTGCTTTTCAAACCAGATACGGTCACTACGAGTTTCTAGTCATGCCATTTGGATTGACTAATGCTCCAGCGGTATTTATGGACCTAATGAATAGGGTTTTCCATGAGTATTTGGATCAGTTCTTAGTGCTATTCATCGAACATATTCTGGTATATTTTAAGAGTTCGGAGAGCACGAAAATCATTTGAGGTTGGTACTTCAGGTACTATGGGAAAAGAACTTGTATGCCAATTTGAAGAAATGTGAGTTCTAGCTAAAGCAGGTTGCATTTCTTAGCTATGTCATGTTGGGAGGTGGTACTCAATTGATCTAGGTAAGATAGAAGCAGTGGTTGACTGGGTGAAACTGAAGTGCATGTAGGAAGTTTGGAGTTTCTAAGGACTGGCTGGGTAATATCGGCGGTTCTTGGAGGGATTCTCTAAGTTATCTGGCCCTTTGACATGGTTGATGAAGAAGGGTGTGAAATTTGACTGGACCAAAGAGTGCAAGCAGAGTTTCTAAGAGTTGAAACACCGACTAGTCACTGCTTCAGTTTTAACCATCCCATCTAGGGATGGTAGTTTTGTGATGCATCGCTGAAGGGTTTGGGATGTATGCTAATGCAACAAGGGAAAGTAATTGCTTATGCTTCTCGACAACTCAAAGAGTACGAGAAGAATTATCCCACTCATGATTTGGATTTTGTGGCAATAGTATATGCGTTGAAGATCTAGAGACACTACTTCTACGGTGAACAATGTGAGATCTTCACGGACCACAAGAACCTCAAATACTTTGTCAAATAGAAGGAGTTGAACATAAGGTAGAGGAGATGGCTAGAACTGATCAAGGACTACAATTGCAACATTAGCTATCATTCAAGGAAAGCTAACTTGGTAGTTGATGCATTGAGTTAGAAGTCAAAGTATGCAACAGTATCGAGAGTGATAGCTCAGCGTCATATTAGACGAGATCTGGAAAGTCTTGGCATGAAGTTGGTGAATGGTAATCATTAGGCTTTCATTGCTAGCTTGGTGATCCAGTCGACATTATGAGAAAGGATTAAAGCCGCGCAGGCTAATGAAAAGGAGTTAGTCGAGGTTGTAGAGAAAGTGCAGCAGGGTCTGGCTGCAAATTTTAACATCTCTGAGGGAGGTGTATTGAGGTTTGGAAATAGACTGTGTTCCAAATGACGAGGGGATAAGGAGGACGATTTTAGAGGAGGCGAATCGTTCCTTGTATACGGTAATTCGTGCGAATCTTTCTGGTGGAATGGCATGAAAAAGGAGATTGCTCTATTTGTGGAACAATGTCTAACATGTCAGCAAGTAAAAGCTGAACATCGGAGGCCAGCAGGGCTGTTGTAGCCATTGAACATCCCGGAGTGGAAATGAGAGCATATTTCCATGGACTTCGTCACCAAGTTACCACCAGTAGTTCATGGGCAGAACGCAATCTGGGTGATCGTGGACAGGTTGACTAAATCTACTCACTTTGTATCGATGAAGGTTAGCTACTCCTTGAGTAGGCTAGCAGACCTATACGTGCAAGAGATAGTTAGACTGCATAGGGCACCAGTATCCATCATTTCAAATTGAGACGCAAGATTTACTTCTCAATTTTGGAAGAGCTTACAGGAGGCACTGGGAATGAAGCTTACTTTCAATACAACGTTCCACCCCTAGACTGATGGACAGTCAGAGAGAACGATATAGATCTTGGAGGATATGTTATGGGTTTGCGTGTTAGATTTCGGTGGTGGTTGGATTTAGTTTCTACTGTTAGTGGAATTTTCCTATAACAATAGCTTCAAAGCTAGTTTTGTTATGGCACTGTTCAAGGCATTGTATGGTCGGAGGTGTTGGTCTCCTCTATACTGGGATGAGGTCGGTGAATGGTAGATATTGGGTCTCGAACTCATATAGTAGGCTTTTGAGAAGGTTAGATTGATTAGGGATAGAATTAAATCAGCTCAGAGTTGACAGAAGAGATACACGGATGTACGCCATCGTGAGTTGGAATTCGAGGTGGGGGGTAAGATATTCCTGAGAATTGCTCTGATGAAAGGGGTAATGAGATTTGGGAAGAAGGGTAAGCTGAGCCCAAGATATATCGGACCATTCAAGGTACTTGAATGAGTGGGTCCAGTTGCCTACAGGATTGCACTACTTTAGCGCTCTCTTGGATCCACGATGTATTCCATGTATCCATGTTGAGAAGGTACATGCCGGATCCATCACATATGATTAGTTACCAATCCTTAGAGATTGGGGATGCTTTGGCATTTAGGGAGATACCCATTCAGATTCTGTACCAAAACGTTCAGAAGCTACGTACCAAGGAGATACCGTTAATAAAAGTGTTGTGGTGGAATCATGCGGTTGAGGAGACTTCTTAGGAACTGGAGACAGAAATACGTCGAAAATATCCACATTTGTTCTGAGGGTAATGTGTACAGGTACGGATTAGGTAAGTGTGTGATGTATTTGTTGTATCTATTTAGAGTGTTAATGTGTGGTTAGTCTCTAGGAGGGTTTTTGTGATATTGTGAACTTCCGAGACACTATGTATGTAACCATGATATTCCTCCGCCATAAGTGAGGGTATGTAATAAATTTGGGATGGCGCTGTTATATAGGTGGCTGCCGACTCTTTCTAGAGTCGGGTATATGTTTTGGTATGTGGATGAGTTATCTAGTGAGAGATTACAAATTTCGAGGACTAAATTTTTGTAAGGAGGGGAGGTCGTAAGAACCCGACCTGAGAATTTTGAATTAAATAAATAAGAAAATGGAAAATCGATAGGGCTCGTCGATGAGGCTCCTTTTCTCGTCGACGAAATTCATAGATTCATCGACAAGTGGACGACGAGAGATTTCGGGATTATGAAATCTCAGGCTCATCAACGAGGCCAACTCCGTCGTTGACGGACTCCCTTCTTATGCTTATCGATGAGAATGCTGTCTCTTCGACGAGTCTGGCAGGGTCAAAGGGGTTATAAATATCTATTCATTTCTTAATTGCTAAGTAAACTAAGATTCTCTCTCTCTCTCTCTCTCTCTCTCTCTCTCTCTCTATATATATATATATATATATATAGAATTCAAAGGGGACACTGTCTCTCTAAGCTTTCGAACTGTCTATTACCCGAATCAACAATCCGACATTACCATGTGGATCAGTAGGTGAATCTCTACATTTATAGCGGATCAAAATTTCATTTTGAGGATTTTTGGGTTTTAATCCAAAATCGAGGTAAGAGTCCGATTTTGTTTCTAATTCGGTAGATCTATAGTAGTTGTGAATACATTAAAGTATTGTTCTTCAATTTTTAGGTTTTGGGGATCTCGTGTTGTCGTTTTGGAACGATTAGTTTCATGTTTTGATTTTTGGGCAAAGGTAAGGGCTTTCTGTTTATATCAGTTGTTTTTGAAATTTGAATCTGTAAAACTGTAGCTTACAATTCTATGGATGTTTTGGTTACTTATTTGGAAAAATTTATCGGGTGAAATTACAAGATTTTTGGTTTCAGATATCATCTTCATTTATGTTGGAAAACTTTATATTGGTATAAACTGTGATATAGAGATGACCGTACCTTTGATTGTTTTAAATTGTATTTCTAGAATACTTGATATGTGATTGTGTATTTACCCAAATAAGCATAGAATAAGATAATGAATTTGAGTGATGTATTTTGTGGAAAAGCGTGTCGATTAACTGTCGTAGTCTGTATGTATTTGAAATGATATATAGGGAACATGAGTTCCAAAATGTTCTAGGTTTTGTGAAAATGCCAAGTCGGGATAATACCGATGGGGATATATCAAAACAGGTCGAATTAAAATGTCATAGGCTGAGATATTGAACCAAATCAAATCAAGATCATAGGCTTTGATGTCTGGCTTTTGCAGAAGAGTGCGTAATGCCACTAGATCGGCTGATTTTTACCGAAGGATATGAAAACACCATATCTGCACCGGTTCAACGCTGGGGGGGCTTATGCTATGCCAGGTTACCGAGGGCACCAACTTTTTCTGAAGGGTGTGAAATACCATCAGACAGTCCAACTTTTTCCAAAGGGTATGAAATACCACCAGACAGTCTAGCTTAGGCCGAAGGGTATGACGACACCAAATTGTATTACTTTGTATCGTATGTATACTGGAACTATATTTGTGAAAATATTGGTATTGTGAAACGTATGTTTGCAGTTGAAATAACACTTATATATCCACACACTGATATAACCTATTTCTCCCTTACTGAGAGGTTTCTCACCCCTATCATACAAATATTTTTCAGGTCCTTCGAGTAGCCAACACCAATGTCCTAGCGATTCAGGAGCGTGGTGGTTGGTTAGCTATGTAGAGGTACTTATGTAAGTACTAGTCCTTTACCGGGTTTTCATTTTGGGTTATGTAGACACCCAAGGTGTGTTATGTATTTTGGGGAACTAAATCCTATTTTGTGTAGACTCTAATATGATTTTATAAATGTATTGGGTTGAAATTTTCACTGCGTATATATTGTGTATGCGATGATGGATAGGGTATACGTGAACCCTACGAGGTTGGACCCTTATATTGTGTAGTATCATGCATGTTGTATGATACAAAGACAGGTTAGGTTACTAAATCAAACCCTAGGGCCCATTTCCAAGTTTGGGGCATGACACTTCTTCTAGGCCAAAAGGCCAAAAGAAGCACAAAAAAAAAAAAAGGTTCAGAAACCACAGGGAGCTCCTTCAATAGTACGTGGGCTACATAATGGAGTGAAAAAGCCTGAGGGCAAGTGTTTTCTCTACAAGCAGCCAGGGCACTGAAAATAACAATATCCAGTTTATCTCGCCAAACAGAACAACAAAGGTATATCTTATTCACTATTAGTTGAAACATATTTAGCGGTGATATCTACCAGTAGCTGGTGTGTAGATACGGGAGACACTAATTATATTTTCAATCCTTTGTAGGGGTTCTAGAAAACCCACCAACTAAGTGATGGGGAGATTTACGTATTTTTGGTAGATGGCACGAGAGTGTCAGTAGTTGTAGTAAGAGATATTCGCATTTCTTTTGGTAGAGATAAGATTTTAATATTGAAAGACTCTCTTTATGTACCTTCCATTAGAAGGAATTTGATCTCACTTTCCAAGTTGGTTGATCACAGATATTCCATTTATTTTAATAAATCAGTTGTTATTAAGTTAAATAAATGTTTTACCTATATTGGTACTTTGGATGATCTTTATATTATTAATCATGTTTCTCCTATAGTGCAACTAAATGAATTGAATAACACTGATAAACTACCATGTGTGAGAAAGAAACCTTCTGAATTGAACCAAACTTATCTTTGGCACCTATGCCTAGGTCATATTAATCTGAGACAGATTTCAAGGCTGGTTTAGAATGGACCATTAGGTTCATTAGAAGTGGAGGCACTACCAGTCTATGAATCCTGCTTAGAAGGTAAGATGGCCAAGTGGCCTTTTTCAGTCAAGGGCTATAAAGCAAAAGAGGCATTAGATCTGGTTCACTTTGATTTGTGTGGCCCCATGAATATCTAGGCTAGAGATGGCTTTGAGTATTTCGTTACTTTCATTGATGAGTACTCAAAGTATGGGTATATTTATTTGATGCGTCGTAAGTCTAAATGCTTTGAGAAATTCAAGGTATTTATGGCAGAAACGGAGAAGCATCTGGGTAAATGTATCAAGACACTACAATCTGATTGTGGTGGCGAGTACCTCTTAGGAGAATTTGTGGATTACTTATCAGAGGAGGGAATTGAATCCTAGTTGTCTGCACCTAGTATGCCACAAAAAAATGGTGTAGCAAAAAGAAGGAATAGGACTCTTATGGACATGGTCAAATCTATGATGAGTTGTTCAGATTTGCCTAATTCTTTTTGGGGACGCGCACTAGAAACAACAGCCTATATTCTAAACTTGGTCCCATCTAAGTCAGTACCTACTACACCCATAAAATTGTGGACTGGGCGCAAACCTAGTCTACGACATATTCGGATATGGGGTAGTCCAGCACACGTGCTAAAAGGGAAAACAGATAAGTTGGAATCAAGAAAAGATGTCTATTTATTTGTTAGATACCCTAGAGGAACGAAAGGTGGTTATATTATTGTCCTAAGGATCAGAAGGTTATTGTTAGCACCAATGCTCAATTCTTAGAAGAGGACTATGTAATGAACCACAAACCCAGAAGTAGGATTGTTTTAGAAGAGTTAAGAGGAGATATACCAACTATACTATTAGTGCAAGAAGAACCACCACAAAATAGAGTTATTGACATCCCATTACCTCGCCGTAGTGGGAAGAATGTTGTAACTCGAGCTAAGTCTAACCCATCACGTGCAGCTGCCATAAATACGCCGATTGTACAACCAGGGCTGAATGATGGTGCACAAGGATCAAGATCAACACAGAAAAACGTGCCTCATCGTAGTGGTAGGGTTGTACACTAGCCTGATCAGTATATGTTCTTGGGAGAGTCTTATGACAGGATCCCTGATGAACTAGATACCAAACCCGACAACTACTGTGAAGCACTTCAAGATAAAGATGTAGAACTCTGGCAAAAGACTATGAAAACATAGATGGAGCTCATGTAGTCTAATCAAATATGGGATTTTGTAGAGCCACCGAAAGGGATAAAACCCATCGGATGCAAGTGGATCTATAATAAGGAGAGAGGAACAAACGAGAGGGTGGAAACCTTCAAGGCTAGGCTTGTTGCAAAAGGGTTTACTCAGAAAAAAGGAATTGATTATGAGGAAACTTTCTTGTCGATAGCCATGCTAAAATCTATCCAAATTCTCTTATCCATTGCAGCCCATTTCGATTATGAAATTTGGCAAATGGGTGTCAAGACAACTTTCCTTAATGGGAGTCTTGATGAGTGCATCTATATGGTGCAATCAGATGGTTTTGCAGTAATAGAACAACAACACATGTTGTGCAAGCTTAATTAAGAAGTCCATTTATGGACTTAAGTAGGCATCTAGGTCTTGAAACATCCGTTTTGATCAAGCCATTAAATTTTATGGTTTTGATCAATCCCTGAAGAGTCATGTGTATACAAAAAGCATGATGGAAACGTGGTGGTATTCTTGGTGCTATATATGGATGATATCTTACTCATTGGAAATGATGTGGGGGTATTATCTTTGTTTAAGGTATAGTTATCTAGATAGATCGACATGAAGAACTTAGGAGAAGCCGGTCACATCCTTGCGATCAAGCTTGTGCAAGATCAGGATAAGGATTCTAGAAAATCAACCTCGAGAAATGTGTTTACCTTAGGAGGTGAAGCCATTAGTTGGAGGAGTATCAAGCAATCATGTGTTGCTGATTCCACTATGGAGGCTAAATATGTGGCAGCCTTTGAGGCAGCCTAGGAGGCCATTTGGCTTAGGAACTTTCTATTGGATCTAGGAGTGGTGCCTTCAATACAATCACCTATTACACTTTATTTTGATAATAGCGGGGTGGTTGCTAACTCAAAGGAACCCAGGACCCACAAGAGGGAAAAACACATCGAGCATAAGTATCACTTGATACGAGATATCATGCAAAGAGGTGATGTGATGGTGACCTAGATTGCATTGGCAAGCAACCTGGCAGACCCGTTTACAAAGAGCTTACCAGCTAGGACTTTTGATAGTTATATAGAGGGAATGGGAGTGAGATGTATGACAGCAAGACTTTGAGTCTAAGTGGGAGATTGTTAGGGATTTATACTGAAAGATATGCTTTAGGTAATTGGTTTTAGTATTTATTAATACCTTCAGTTATTCCATTTTAATGAAAATTTTAGTGAGCAATGTTTGCCTAACATTATTTAATGATTATGCATATGTGTCTTTTATTCTATATAGTAGGTGTGTAGAGTACGACTTATACATAGAAGATTAAATCATCAATTTTTATAGAATATAAGTTTATTGTTCACAGCCTTAAAAGAAATTGGACACACCATTGGTAGGACTGTAGCACAAGGTTTTAATAAGTCTATCTTAACCATTGGGAATGGTACAGTTCCAACTCCTTGTGCTAGTACACTTTGTGTGCATTGAACAGAATCATCTTGGGGTAATTGTTTTTATACTGACTATATAAAATAATTAATACCTTATGGTTATTATGAGTACTTATGTTCTTAATCCTGATATGATTATTAGACACATGCATATAGTGTTTATTACTTTGATTCATGAAAGAGTGAGATTCTTTATGAGTCAAAAAACTCAGTGAGTTGGGTGATGACATTATGTGTATGGTGAACATTAATTATTAATGGAATCCATGTCCCGGTATTGGGATTGATGATGTCCCCTTGAGGAAGCTTATAAGTTTTGATTGTGTCAAACCCTGTAGGTGGATTTTGAATCCGACACATCAAATAAGTTAAGTGGAAGTTCTCAGGGAATTAATATGTAAATTAATTAAATTGTTAGTAATTTAATTTATTAGATGGGTATCTGTAATCTTTTCGTGGGGAGTTAAATAAGCATTTAATAATAGGAGCTTGAAATTTAATTTCAAATATGATAGGGAGTGAAATTATAATTATTTAGTGATATGAATTAATTATCATAATTAAGGATGAATTTGGGTCAGATTAGAAATTATAATTAACAATACTTGTTGTGATTGTTGATATAAAACAAAGTATTAAAATTGAAATAATTTTAAAAATCCAATTCACCCCCCCCCCCTTTCTTGAGAAGCTATCCTAATTTTAATTGGTATCAAGGCCTAGTTATAGCAAATTCCTAACAAGAAGCTATAAAAATATCTAAATAGCAAACGTAGGAGTAGCTCCTTTTGGAGAGGGTCAATCCTCAACTCGTCCACCAATCTTTTGTGGACACAACTACACCTTTTGAAAAAAGAGAATGCAAATCTACATCCAACACATGGATTGGAAAGCATGGGAAGTAGTCATGGATGGAGACCTTATTCCCACTAAAATAGTTTATGGAAAACAAATTCCAAAAGAGAAAAAGGATATGATTGATTCAGATTATAAAATGCTTCAAGTAAATTCAAGTGCTATAAATGATCTATATTGTGCTTTAGACGCTAATGAATTTAATAGGGTCATAACTTATAAGACGGCAAAATAAATATGGGACAAATTAGAAGTTACATATGAAGGAACTATTGATGTTAGGGACAATAAGATAGACATGTTAACAAGCGAATATGAAGCATTCAAGATGAATCAAGATGAAACCATATCAAGTATGTACACAAAATTCACCCACATAATAAATTCCTTAAGTGCCTTAGGAAAAACTTATACTACCTATGAAATTATTAGGAAAATTATAAGAGGCCTTCCCTCCATATGGGAACCAAAGGCTACAGCAATTACCGAAGGAAGAAACTTTAAGACCACCTCCTTAGATGAACTCATAGGTTCACTCCTTACCTATGAAATGGCTCTAAAAGAAAGAAATCCTGAACCAAAGCATAAGAAATCTATTACACTAAAAACATCAAGCCACAGCTCAAGTGAAGAAGAAAGTGAAATAAGTGACTTAGATCAAGATGAATTAGCATTCATCACTAAGAGATTAGGAAAGTTTTATAGAAGGAATAAAATATTTCCTAGAAAGTTCAACAAAAGGAAAACTAAAAAAGGAGAATCAAGTAGAAAAGAAAATAAAAGCAAAAATGAACCTCTTATATGCTATCACTGTAAGAAACCAGGGCATATCAAATCGGACTGCCTATTGCTCAAGAAAGACAAGAAGAAAAAGAAGGAAGCTATGAAGGCTGCTTGGGATGACTCAAGCTCCTGCGAAATGGAAAATGAATCAAGTGGACAAGAGATGGCAAACATATGCTTCATGGCCAATCATGAAGAGGTAAATTCCTACTACTCTTCAACAAAATCTTGCAATGAATCCTGTGATGAGTCATGTGATAGTATGCCCTCATACAAGGAATTACAAGCTGAATTGTTTTCCCTACATAAAAGATTCATAAAAATTTCCAAAATAAATATAACCTTGAAGGATCGAAATAAAGAACTATTGAAGCAACTTGAATCATTCAAAACCATTGAAAAAGAAAAAAACTCTTGTATTGAGAAGTTGGAGGAGGAAGTAAGTAAAGTAACTCAATAATTAGGCAAAACTCATAAACAAAACTTGAATAAAAAGGATTTAGAAGTGAATGAACTTAAGAAGTTAGTAGAGGATAAAGAAAAAACTATATATAACTTTACAAAAGGTAAAGATAATTTTGAAAAGATGATTGGACAACAAAGGCTACATGGGAATAAAGAATGAATAGGTTATAATGGTAAAACAAATAAAAAGAATAACAAATTATACATGGGATACTACGTCAAGGAAGCCAAGCACTATGCTAGCACTTCCTTAGACAACAAACATGAACACACTACTTGCTATATATGCAAGACTAAAGGTCACGTAATGTTTGATTGCCCACTAAAAAGGAAGCATGTTAAAGTACAAGTAGAATGGAAATTTAATAATGGAACTAACAACAAAACAAAGAAAGTTAAAAGGATTTGGGTTCAAAATACTAACACAATGAATCATCCATTGTAGGACAACATCATCAACGGACAAGTGGTACTTGGACAGCGGGTGTTCAAGACACATCACCGGCGATAAGACCAAGTTTACCTCTCTAAAACAAAAGGATGGAGGATATGTCACCTTCGGCGATAATGCCAAAGGTAAGATCATTGGCATCGGGAGAATAGGTAAAGAACCTTCTATTACTATTGATAATGTGTTATTAGTAGAAGGACTAAAACACAATCTTTTAAGCATTAGCCAATTGAGTGGCAAAAGGGTTTGAAATAACTTTTAAGAAAGAAAAATGTGTTATCCAAAATTCCAAAGGAAATAAAATCTTGTTTATAGTTCATAGGATAAATAATGTTTATTGTATAAACCTTGAGAATCTAATGAATCAAAACGTAACTTGTTTGGCAGCCATGAATGAAATAAGTTGGTTATGGCATTGAAAATTAGGACATACTAGCATGGACCTATTATCCAAATTATCAAAGAAAAATCTCAAGCTTTAAAAAGAAAAAGTATATATCTACTAAAAGACCCCTAGAACTATTACACCTAGACTTATTTGGTCCAACTAGAACCTTAAGCTTAGGAGGAAAACAATATGCTTTTGTAATAGTGGATGATTATTCAAGATTCACTTGGGTATTATTCCTAGCAAATAAAGATGAAGCTTGTGACATGCTAATCACCTTATGTAAGAAATTACAAAATGAAAATGGCTATAATGTAACAAGTTTTAGAAGTGATCAAAGTAGGGAGTTTAGAAACAAAAAGGTTGAAAAATTTTGTAATGAATATGGAATAAATCATAATTTCTCAGCACCTAGAACTCCACAACAAAATGGAGTTGTAGAAAGAAAAAATAGAACCCTACAAAAAAAAATGGCAAGAACAATGATAAACGAAAATAACCTACCTAAATACTTTTGAGCTGAAACTGTAAATACAGCATGTTATATTGTAAATAGGGTGTCTATAAGATCAAGTATAGACAAAACACCGTATGAACTATGGAAAGGTAGAAAACCTAATATCTCCTACTTTCATGTATTTGGATGCAAATATTTTATCCTTAACACTAAAGATGATTTAGGAAAGTTTGATGCAAAATCTGATGAAGGTATCTTTTTAGGCTACTCTACAAATAGCAAACCTATAGGGTTTATAATAGAATAACTCTTACTATCGTTGAATCAATACATATAACATTTGATAAGTCAAAAAATTATGAAAATAAAATTAAGATTGATGAAAAAGAAGATATTCCACAAAAAGAAGAAGATCTTGAAATAAAAGAAGAAAATAATAATGAAACTTCAAATGAAAACATTGTAAAAAATCTAGAACTACCTAAAGAATGGAGATATGCTAAAAGTCATCCAAAAGAACAAATTCTTGGAGAAACTTCAAAAGAAATAACCACTCGAGCTTCATTGAAAAATATTTGCAACCATTATACCTTTTTATCTCAAGATGAACCCAAGAATATTGAAGAAGTCTTAAAAGATGACTCTTGGATTATAGCTATGCAAGAGGAACTAAATCAATTTGAAAGAAGTCAAGTGTGGGAACTTATACCAAAACCCAAAGACAAATCAATCATAGGAACTAAATAGGTGTTTAGAAATAAAAAGGATGAAAATGGGATAGTTATAAGAAATAAAGTTAGGCTAGTAGCACAAGGTTATAATCCAGAAGAAGGTATTGATTACGATGAAACCTTTGTTCCCGTAGCAAGAATGGAAGCAATTAGGATGCTCTTAGCTTATGCAACCTATAAGGACTTCAAATTATACCAAATTGACATAAAAAGTGCTTTCTTAAATGGATATATAAATGAAGAAGTAAATGTAAAACAACTTCCGGGTTTTGGAAAATTCAAAAAATCCTGATCATGTATTTAAGTTAATAAAAGCTTTATATGTATTGAAACAAGCTCTTAGAGCTTGATATGAAAGGCTAGGCAAGTTCCTAATTCAAAACAATTTTTCAAGAGGAAAAATAGATAACACTTTATTTATAAAAACCAAAAACAAAGACATGCTTGTAGTACAAATTTATGTTGATGATATTATTTTTGGAGCAACTCATGAGGATTTGTGTAATGAATTCATTAAGTCTATGCAAAAAGAGTTTGGGATGAGAATGATGGGAGAGTTAAATTACTTCCTAGGGTTACAAATCAAACAAGCAAAAAATGGAACTTTCATAAATCAAACTAAATATATTAAAGACATGTTAAAGAAGTTTGATATGGAAGGAAGTAAACCTATAAGAACTCCCATGATTACCTCAACTAGTCTTGACAAGGATGAAAAAGGGAAACAAGTAGATACCAAGCATTATCGAGGCATGATAGGAAGCTTACTTTATTTAATATCAAGTAGACCAGATATTATGTTTAGCGTATGTATGTGTGCTAGGTTCCAATCAACTCCTAAGGAATCACACCTATCAGCAGTTAAAAGAATTCTTAGATATCTACTAGGCACACTTGAATTAGGTTTATGGTATCCAAAGGGAACTGAATTTGAAATGATAAGCTATTGTGATGTAGACTTTGCTAAATGCAAGATAGATAGAAAAAGCACAAGTGGAACTTGTCATTTTCTAGGACACCTGGTCTTCAAAGAAACAAAACTCTATGGCATTATCCATAGCAGAAGCAGAATACATAGTAGCAGAAAGTTGTTGTGCCCAAACATTGTATATGAAACAACAACTAAAAGATTTCAAAATTCAATATCAAACTGTTCCAATAAAATGTGACAACACAAGTGCCATAAATATTTCAAAAAATCTGGTATCTCACTCAAGAACAAAACATATTGATATAAGACATCGCTTCTTGAGAAATAATGTGCAAAATGAAGACATAATGCTAGAATTTGAAAATACAAATGACCAATTAGCAAACATATTCACAAAACCACTCTCTAAAAAGCGATTCATATTCATTATATGAGAATTAGGAATGATGCATATTCGAGAAGCAAACTAAACAAATTTTCTGCTTGGCAGGCGACTGCCACCTAGGTGCCAGGCGACTACCAGGCTATTGACTTTAAAGTTTTTTTTATTGACAGACGCCTGCCTTATCCTAGCAGGCGACTGCCTCGTGGTGCGTAGGGTTTAAAACCCTGTTTTATGTCTTTTTAACTTCCATTAGGCGCCTGCTACTTCTCCTCTCTCTGTGAAAATCCTCTTTCCTACTCTTTTCCACACAAATTCTTCTTCTAAATCAGCCTGAAACCATGCATCAAACCTACCCTCCACATCAAATCACAAATAAAACCTAGGGTTCATCAGCCTTCCTCTTCAAAACAATCATGCCATGGATCAAATCGGTTGGTAGCTAGGGTTCCTCCTCCTTTACAAGGATCAACAATGATGAAGTAGAAAAGTGGTTAGTAACTCCTCATGCTAAGCAACTCGATAGGAATCAAATCGCTTCAACCGAACCCATTCGAGGTAAAATCCTTGATGTTACATTCTTCAATTCTGATTTTCCTGAAATCATGAATCTCTTTAAGGAGATTGGGTGGGAATGATTTATTACATATCAAGCAAAAGGGTACTATCCAAACGTGGTTCGGATTTTCTACGCTAACATGGAAAGGTTTGAAAATGGGATCAAAACAAATATTCTAGGGCAAAATATTCATCTTACTCCCATATCTTTGGGAAAAATCCTTTGAGTCAAGCCAGGAGATTTTGAGGTTCATATTGTTGAGAAACCATGGATAATGTCCCAAGGATTTACTCCGGAGGAGTTTTTAACTGATACACTTATCTCCTTTGGGCATCCACCTCTTTACAAACAGCTCCATCTTCAAGCTTTAATCCTGCACAAACATATCACGTATAATATCCTACCACGTTCCGACTCCCATGATCATATTTCCTTCTTAGATTGTTTCGTTATGTGGTGTATTCTTAAAGGTAAAAAGTTAGATCTTCCAAGTTTACTTCTCAAATGGATCATTATGAAAGTTGATGCCCCTCGTGTCATTCTACCATATGCTGGGATGTTAAATATGGTATTTGCTCATTTCAATGTTTTTACACCGTCATTTAACTTCACTAGCAAAATCCATTATGATATCTTTTCGCATACTATTCTTAAATAAATGGGATACAAGCACTCTTCTCAAGGGTGATTTCACAAGGGACATCGTCGCACCTCATCTGCACCACCACCTCAGCCTTCCATGCTAGCCTTTTCAATACATCTTGACCCAGAAACTCCTTCTTGATTCGTTCCATTTTTTAATCACTATATGACCTTCAGTGGTGGAATGCAATCTGGACTTGGTACACTTAGGGAGAAGGTTTCTACAGTGGAAACTCATTGTTCAAGCCTTGTTCAGTGTGTTGACAAGAGTGAGCAACATTTGGCTAGCTCTTCCAAAGGCAAATCTCAGATGAATATCAGCTCTGCTAGTGATGATGAATCTGGTGAACAATCTGGTGAACAAGAAGAAAAAAGAGATGAAAGTGGGTCTATGGAAGCTTCTGATTGATGTATTTCATTTATGTTCTATTTAACACTTTTGTCTATGTATTAGTATTTTTGAGTACTTCACCGGCTAGTATTTCTTTTGTGTTTGTAAGATCTACAAGTATTTTGTTCTACAACACTTCACTATGTTGTTTTTGTATCACTCTCTTTTCCTTTTTGATTGATGTCCAAAGGGGGAGAGAAGAGTGTTTGAGAGAAGGAAGTGCAAAAATGAAATATTCTATGGGCTTATAAGACTATGAATATGTATGAAATACCTTGTATGAATTCATTGCTTGTAAGAATATGAATATATATATATATATGGGTATGAATTCATTTTGCTAGTAACATGGTTTGTATAAATATTTTTGGTATATCATGCTTGTTGAAAGGGGGAGCCATGAGCATTATTTCTTATTATCATTTTTGCTCTCAATTTGTCATCATCAAAAAGGGAGAGATTGTTGTCCTAACAAGGCTTAAAAATCTTATTTTGATGATAACAAATCATGGTATGTTTAATATGGTTTATTTCAAGTGAAAGATTTTCAGGAAGAAGGCAAAGCTTAAAGATAGTGACAAAGCTTAGAGAGAGTTTAAAGTTCAAAAGGATGATAAAGTTTATGGAGAAAATACTATTCAAAAAGATCGAGAAAGAAGGATGATTAGAAACTCAAAGATGATAGAAGAACAAGGAATTACTTGAAGATCAAAAGAATATGTTTTTAAGGATGCTTTGTATGTAAATACTTCAAGTGAACTTCAAATATAAACTGAATTGAAGCTCTCATAAAATCAAAACAAACTTAGAAATAAAATTTTAGAAAAACCCTAAAGTATGTTTTTCAAATCAAAGAAAAGAAGGATTTAAAAATAAATTTTTTTTTAAGAAACAGAATGGCGAGGCGACTGCCTCAACTTGCTAGGCTACTGCCCAAATTAAATGAATATTTTCAAAGAGGTAGTAGGGTGTCAAGTGACTACCTGAGCATAGTCAGGTGCCTGGGTAGTCATGCTAGGCGACTGCCAATGTTCTGTGTTTTAAAATTTCACTATGGCAGGCAACTGCCAGGTTGTGGTAGGCGACTATCACTTGAACGTTGGTTTAAAAACTTCCAACGGGAAGAATTTTTAAATGGATTTTTGGGCTCTACTATTTTGAAATACTTGGGAATTACTTCAAGGAAACTTTGGGGGCAAGGAATTACTTTTTAAGCATCTATTAATAGCCCCAAACTTCAAAGGCTTATACACCAAGAAATTTTATAGCAATCAAAGTTCTCAAAAAGCTCTCAAACTCTCTTGTGTTCGTCCAACTTCAAATACCGAGTTGCCCCTGATTCAAACTCCGAAGTAAAGCTTTCAAAGTCTGAATCTTTCAATACTTGGAAGATATTTGGTGATCTAAAATCAGTATTGAGCTTCAATCCTTTTATATTTGATTTACTTTGAAGTATTCTTGTGTTGAATGTTGTACTAACTTACTCTGTTGTGAGAGTGTATCTTGTACACAAACCTTTTCTCTATTTTGGTTCTTGTTTACAAACGATTCAAGGTTGTAGAATCATTGGACCAAGCGAGGGAATATCGTTTGGAGAGATGGGCTCTAGCCTAAAGGAAGGAGTGATTGTAATCGGTGTTGTTCCACCCATCAACGGAACTGAACTAATGAATCCTTTGGTGGTTTGCCAAAGGCGAGGACGTAGGCTGGGTATAAGCCGAACCTCGTAAAACCTTGTGTCTCTCTCTTCTTCCTTACTCTTTATTTTTCAGCGAAACTTACAACCTGTGTGTATGCTTTAAATTGTTAAATTCTAAGTGTATGGTTGTTAAATAGACCGAAGGATGATTCATTTTGGCTTGATCAACATTGATTGCGGAAACCGAAAGGGACTACGTTGGTTGATCATCCTAACTTATTAATCTGAAAGTTTGTTTAAAAATTAAATACAAAGAAGAAATGTGAGTTTGGAATAACACAGGGCTTACATAAATTCAGTGTGCTTTACAATTTATTACAAAGCTATTGATACAAAGATCAAGATTTTGATTATCTTGTTGATTGGTTGTGGTTGAATTGATTTTGTATTTATTTGTTGTGATTGTTGATATAAAACAAAGTATTAAAATTGAAATAATTTTAAAAATCCAATTTACCCCCCCCCCCCCTTTTTGAGAAGCCATCCTAATTTCATGCATCTTGATCAAGCTACCTAAGAAGTCATCCATGAAACAAGTATCTTGTCATGCAAGGTAGAGTATATGGGATAGTCCCAAAGTAGGGAAGTTATGCTTCGGGAAATCTCAATTTAGATCAGTGAAATTGATGCACATACGTCATTTTTCGACTAGCCCCTTTATCAAAACCAAATTAGCTACCCAATCAAAGAATTTACCTCTTTGATAACTTGACTTCCAATAGTTTTTCGCTTATGTATCTATGTCTTAAATTTATATATATATATATATATATATATATATATATATGTATATATCTGTGTGTGTGTGTGTGTGTGTGTTACAGACCTCCTCTTATTTTACCAAACTCCATGTTAACCCAATGTGTGGTAACATTTGGATCAAATCCCAACATGCCATATGTCGCAGCTTAAACACAATGTGGAATTGTGGATATTCAAATAGTAGTTCAATAA
Source organism: Malania oleifera (assembly GCF_029873635.1). NCBI lineage: Eukaryota > Viridiplantae > Streptophyta > Magnoliopsida > Santalales > Ximeniaceae > Malania > Malania oleifera. The sequence continues at coordinate 92,081,070 of NC_080420.1, forward strand.
TGGAGCATTTCAATTTGGTTGACAATTCTCTTTTAGTCCTCACCTCCTTCCCTTTTTGCAGGTTGTCTCTCTCATGTAAATCTTATACTAGTGATTCTTCCACCTAGGCCTTCCCTTTTTAATGCCACTATATAATAATAACCAACCGCTACTTGGTCTCCTCTTAACTAACCATCCTATCACTAGTTAGGAACTATATCAAGAGATGGTACAAGGTTGTTATGACCAATAAATTTAATTAAGGTAATTAAACCTAGGATGACATGACATATTGAGGGCTCCTCCACCACGAAATGTCTAGAGTTGACAAAAAGTGTGTTAACGAGGGTCTCATTATCCACTAGAAACCTTCAAACTCTATTATCAAACTAATAACCATAGCGTCATCGTGGTACTTTATGTTCATATAAACTTAGGTATCAAATTATACCAATAGCAAAGTATATGACCAAGGTATATATGAAGTTGCTTCCTCAATCATTTAGGTTTATTTATGTGTTAACTTTGCTTGAATTCTATGATTAATAATCAATAAGCTTGATGTGGACTTGCAACTAAGCATTTTTAACTATGATATATTGCATATAATGGTTTTTTTCATATAAAGGAAAAAGATTTATTTGACACTACCTAATGTTTTAATTGCCGTTTCTTCAAAATTTCAACTATAGCATATTACACAAGTTTCATAATTGATTGGATAAACTATACACTATATATTAATTAGGGTAAAGGACACTAACCTCATCTGAAATTTGATAAAAGGATATAAACATCTCTTGAGATTTCAAAAATCTTACAAAACTTTCCTAAGTTTTGGCAAAAAGATGCAGATGTCCCTTGAGGTTTTAGAAGTCCTAGACTTACCCTAACATTTGACTTTTATGATAGTTATACCCCCTTCCTATGCTTGTCTTTTTACTAAATATAAAGATACGTTTATATCTTTTTATCAAATCTCAAGAGAGATCCACAAAATTATTGAAAACTTGGGAGAGGCACACGTCTTTTTGCCAAACCTCAAGAAAGTGTTTTTTGCCCTATAAATTATTTTTAAAAAATATATATCCCACAACAAGGAGGAAGGAAGGGTGCGCATTTTGCTACCTAATTATTTGCCCTCTTCCTTCTTTTCCTTTGTTAGTTGCACTTGGTGATTGGGGCGTTTTGAAATTAATTTGGAACTATAGAGTGCAATATGCAACCAAATTGAACATCAAAAAACGAACTGAGACTTCAATGAGGCTTCATCATATAACATTTTTTGCAAAATACACCAACTTTATTTCTCTTTGGGAACTTGAAATTTCAATTTTGCATTTAAATTTATACAATTTTCAATAAAATGTAATACAAAAACTGTTCAAATTCAAACAAATCCAAATCCAAGACCTAAACTTTTTGTGTCAAACACAATCTTGAGATCTTTTCAAAAAACACAGAGCTCTCATAATATTTAGAAGATAACACTAGCCTTGTTTGACATTTAAAAAAAGCCTAACATCAATATATATATATTGTATCATTAGCCTCCTTTGAGTAAACCTTCCCTATTTAACATCCAATTTCAGCTTGACATGTTCATTTCAATAACAAATTTTAGTCCTAATGCCCGGAAACCGTAGATGATTGCTAGATGAGTTTCAATGAGAACTTTGACTAGTGCATGACCTCGTTAAAAAGAACACAGGCAAAATAGTGCATGCATTTGTGAAGTCGTGCCTGGTATTGGCTATTTGTATTTATTTTTTGAAATCCATTAGCAACTACATTTGGGGGGTGTTGTAACGAGCATCACTGCATTTAAATGTTAGGGGGGGAGGGGAATTTTAAGGAATAAACTTCAGGAAAAAAAATCTTTCGCAAATCTAAAAAATAAGTAGTTTTGAACACTTCAAACAATATTTTTAATATGTTTCAATGAATCAGCGGGTCTTTCCTCGATTCAGTTTTATCTTAGCTTCCTTAATGGCAAAGCTTGTCCAAAAACCTTTTCCACCTGGCTTGCCTCCATTTTTAGCTCACTTAAAATTTCTACTTCTTCCTTGCTTAGCTCCCTTAAGAAGTTCTCCTCATCTTTTTGGAGCTCTCTAAACCCTTCAAGCAATCTCTGAAACAAGGTCATCTCAGTCTTACCCACTTTCTCAACCTCCTGCTCGACCTCTCCTTCTATCTGCTCAACCTCTCGTATAATTGTCCTTTCTCCCTCTTCTACTGTCCTCTCTAGCCTCTGAACAAGGGGAGGCTCAGGTCCACAAGTATTATCCGTTTTGATGAATTTGTTGAAATCCCGTCCAACGCTTTTTGCTGCTTTCTCCAACTCCGGCACAATGCTTTCGGGTAGAACAGCGCTTCTTGTGTACAAGACAGCCCCTCCGTATCCATCCCATGCGTCATTCCTGCCCCGGTAGTACACAAATATGTAGTCATCTGGTTTATTCTCTACCTTGGATGATAGTATATACCTGGGCAAGCCGAATGCTAGGATTAGTGTAAACACCATGAGCACGTGAAATTTTCAAATATTTATGCAGTGTTCTGTAATATGTAACATTATAGCTATAGAAGACTGCAAACTAAGGTTGCCATCACACAGCAAGGTCATTGAAGATAAAGCCAGCCAAATTTGTCAGATGCCTTCTTTGTCCATGTCACATGCTCTTCGTTCAAGTTGACTTATTGATTACATCTGTCATACTATAATTTGCCACAGCCCTGATGCAGAATCGAGAGCCGTATGAAAACTAGCAAAAAATTATGTGAAATGAAACGGAAATACTTTTGAACGTTACTCACTGCATCGATAGTTTATAACTAGATGGACCTCTCAAACAGTTTCTCTTTAAAATGCAAACATGACTCTTGATGGATACATTTTTATCTTAATATCAGAATCCATGCGATGTCAACAACCATGAATCTAAATGTCCATTATGCCTTGGTATGACTAGACAAGATCCAACATGTTCAGCACGATATTCATGAAATCAGGTAAAATTACAGCACATTTAATAATATCTTGAAAACAAAATGTACCATGTATTTCTTTGCATGGATTCTCTCTTATTTTCAACTATATACATTGAAGCCAAACACGAAAATTATCTTGAAACGAAGATGAATGGCAAAAAATGCAATGTAGGCTTGGACCATACTTTTTGCATTAAGGCATAGGCAATGACGAAAAAAAATGCATTTAAAATCCTAAATAACTCAAGATTGAAGTAAAATGTGGCTACATATCTTGAGCCTCAATAAAAAGCCTTTGGGATACCTATGAATGTAAAGTTGACATCACATTTCAAAGTAACTGATGATCAAAGTGACAAGCTGGTCATCGTTTTCATCACGTGTATAGAGAAAATAGATTTTTTCTATTTTAAAAATCAGTTTGGATTAAAATAGAAATGTGAAAATATATATATATACACACACACACATTTTTTAATAATATACCCGTATGGCAGCGTAGGCATGCCATTTGTTATCCTAGATCTACAACAAAGCATAAAATTATTCCAAAAAAGGTCTTTCTTAATCCAAAATACTTAGTTTTCCTTGTCGAAATATCACCTCTTGGCCACGAGATTAGTTGAAAATGGCTTCCTTTCAATTTAAAGGCCAAGAGGAGAATAAAATGTGAAGATGAGTTTGTCCTTACCTTTCTCACAATTTCATTGATTCAACTTCCCAAGACTAATATTTATCACTAGTTTAGGCTAAATCATTGAGTTTAGGAGAAACTAGTCCCCATCCAACTCCAGTCTGTATGCTATCAGCTCAAACATTTAGTCAAGATTCTTACTAAACCCTTGAACCCTGCTAGATATTAGAGCAACTAACAGAGATAAAGAACTGAATTGGCCTAAGGGGAATAGAAAATGAATTGCAATAGATGAATTTTTAAAACAAATAGAGAATGAACAAATTTTTATTTTACTTTTTATTTTTCATCAAAAGAATAGCATCTCTTCTGGAAATCCTTACAGATGTAGCATGATATTGGAGAATCTCATTGATATTGCTCCAAACCAAACAAGCATCAAACATGTGCTTGCATATTCATCCATAAGTCTCAATTTTGTAATTATTGGAATAATTGATAGAGACACAAATGATGGATGTGCAAACAGAAAAGTTCTACAATGTACTATAATCTCCATGAATCTAGGAATTTAGCTCGCATCATATAATTTGGTTCACAAAAAGAAGGCCCAGATCACTTTTAACAACCTATTCATTTTGTTTCCATTTCCAGTTGGACAACCCACTAATCCAACTAGGGGAGGATTAAACATGTAATTAAAGATGCAGACATTGCCTAATGTAGCTAGCAGAGGTGCAAGCGCAACTAGTCCAAAGCTAGCCTAGAAAACTCATGTCCCATGCCAATTCTTAATCTACATTAATGTATTCATCCTGTCAAGGAAAAAAGTTCAAACAAGATTTTCATTGATTACACAAAAATAGGAAGGATGATAGAAGTAATAGAGCATGTTGTTAGTTCTATTCCACTAAATGTGATTCCTGCAGGCAAAATAAAGTAAACAATATAAAATAACTTTACAAGATGGACAATGGCTTATGCAGCCTTCTAGGTACATTGTGTGCATATCTTTGTATCACTAGCCAAACACTTTCACTAGTATATGGACACAACTCATGGCATGCAAGCTTGAACTAGTTAGCCAAAGGTCAATCAGAGATCCATCACATAAGAAGCATCAAGTTCACAATGAAGAGTCAGAAAACATAAAGAAGAAATAAAGAAATAAACCACATGAAGAGAAAGAAGGCAACATTCATTGTATTAAACATCATAGAAGACCACAACCGTTTACTGGAAGGCAATTTAGGCTAAACACGAATACAAGGTCTAGTGAGCTTTACAAATTGATGTACACTCATCATCCACTAGATAGCTTTACATACTTTCTCTCATTTGCAAAGGAAACATCCAAATGCTTAAGGGACCATAATAGTGCAAAATAGCCAACATAATATTATACATTTAGATGATGATCTGAAAAATAAATCTCATTAACACTATGTACATCCAAGGACTAAATTTTGATTTCATGGAAATTTGAGGGTCTCAATTCTACGGATAAAGCCGTGTGCTATCTCCCTTTCCCATGCAACACCTTGATGCTAGGACGACTTCCAAGAACTTAACCACAACTCCAAGGATGGAGCAAAAATCCCCTACTCTAGGACAGTTAGAAATAGAATAAAGCAGAACACTTTTTTTCCATGGTCCCATTAGCACTAAAAGGGCTCCAACAAGCCTACAATTTTCATTTTCTTAATATTGCCTTGTTTGTTGGCTAGACATATGATAATCATACCCTTTACACCATGGTAAATTTAAACTACTTTAATAAATTAGCACAACTTTGCTTTGTTTTGCATTAAACAAGTTCATACTAGCCATTTTATTCATTAATTGAGTTGTGTTTAACTGATACTGGAAATTCCATTATGACTTATTAGTGGTAGGAGGGGGCTTAGATGAGAAGAAATTGTGAGGGGGATATGCTAAAACATAAGCAACATGATAGTTGGGGCAAAGAGACGAAAAAAAAATAGGATGGAGCATGATGAAACCAAATGTGACACCTGGCAACACTACAAACCAACAACAGCCACCTGGCAGCTCTGCAAACCAGTAGTCGACATCTAGCGCGCAGATGGCAGCGCTGCAGGACACTTTTTTCCACCAGCTACTGCAGTCCTACCATGTTTCCAGCCTAGAAGGAGACACTTGGCAAGAAGCTGGCAGCAAGTAGCTGCTGTCTTGACGTTTCCAGCCCTGCAGAGCAGCCCCAACACACAAAAGAATACCACAAAATCTTGCTGTAACCCCTAGAGAGAGAGAGAGAGAGAGAGAGACAACTCTGCAGAAAATCAGGGAAATTCAGAGAAAATCGGGAGAAAACACAGGAAATTCAGAGGGAAACTTGAACTAAGTTTGAAGAAGCTGAAAATCACGGTAGGTGTTTCTAATTTTCAATTATTCACCTAGGGATTTAGAATATTCAAGGGAAATAGAGGGTAGAAACTTGCATGGAATTGAATCCTAATAAGGGGCTTAGGCCTTTTTTTTTTTTTTTTATTCACGTGGGAACTCCAGCCACCGACGAGCCCTTTGGACCCCCCGGTGCGGCACCAAACCCACAGGTCGGCGACCTTCCGCCCTGATGCGCCTCCCAATATTAATCCGGATGCGGTCACTGCTTATTCACACTTGGGTTGACTTTTGGGAAGCGGTCACTCTCCCATGGCCCCTCCTTTACATCATGCGGATGGGACCCCCTGAGGGGCTACAAAGCGTACCAAGACCTTGTCACCGCTGGGAATTGAACCTCCAATGCTCATATTATCCGCGCCTGCTTTACCACCATGCCATGCCCGTGGGGGCAGGCCTATTTTTTTTTTTTTTTTCTAATTACTAGATATGGTTGCATATATGTTCTCTTTGGTTATCATAGGGGCATATTTTGTATAATTGGAAGCTTTTCATGTGATAGATATTCACTTCATAAGTATGATGATTTTACTTGCTATGGCATAGGTTATGTATGCATATATTGAAGTGTTGTTGTATGAAATAACTGGCATCATGTGTTGTTTGTGGTGGTGATATTGTGGAATTCGAGCAAGTATGGATTGTGTCTCCCTTGGGTGAAAAGGCCCTAAACCTCCGAAAGGGTATTTCCGCATTAAGTATGGTTGACCAAGTTAGAATTTGGCACTTGTTGGTATTTTCTCATTTAGCAGTGGTTGGCCAAGCTAGAATTTTGGCACTTGTTTGAGATCAAATGTGCACTTAGTTGGGATAGCGCTACTGCGTCGAAAAAAAAAAATGGGTAATGCATATTATTTGGCTGTTTTGTGATGGTAACTTTAGATGAAGAGATGGCTTAGTATAAAGAGTGTGTTCATACATATTGCCTAGAATAAAGAGTGTATTCCTGCACCTTATGGTTATGCATGCATGTAAGAAATCATGTCTTAAGTATTTGAAATCCTTAATTTAATAAGGGGGAATTAAGAATGTCTATTGAGCTCATGATTGCTTACCCTAGCCCTTAATAATTTCTAGGTTGAATTGAAGGAAATCCCACTTGTTAAGTTCTCCAAAAGACTACCATTTTTGACATGTATTGCATGTTCATAGGAGGATGATAGGGATACTAGGCACATCTACATTGACAGTTATGTATATAGACTAGGTAATGTGAAAAATATTGTATATAAAGCACAAACCAGTGTAAAGATCTTGTCATTGAAAGTAAAACATTTTCAATTGCTTTATGAAATATATATGTATATATATAATGTTGTACGTAAAGTACAACCCAATGTAAAGAGCTTGTCACTAAAAGTAAAACGTTTTTAGTTGCTTTATGAAATATATATATATATATATGTATCTTGTGTTTTCAATAAATATTAACTCTTAATTAGTTCCTAACTTGTTTTCAAATGATGATTTTGTGAAACAAAATTCTTGCCTAGGCTTAGTGCCCCCATTGGATTTTAGATAGAGTCGCGGCCGATCACAAGCCAAAAATAGGGACGTGACAAAATGGTGACAAAGATTTGCCTTTTAGTTTCAGCCACCAGGTGAGATCTTCTCCTCTCTTGTTTTTTTTTTTTTATTATTATTTTTTCTAATAGTTGGTCAATAGAGTAGATTTTGTGTTTATGATCTATAGGCTTAACATGAGCATTTTTTTGTGTTTCCCACTCGCAAATTTTGGGGTATACAAAATTTTTCAATAAGTACTATTGCACGGGTTTTTTGATTTTAGTCTAGCTTGGATTCATAGGTCAAAATTGTATGCTTTAGGTTTTTAAATGCATTGCATTGTTTGTGTGGTTTCTACTGATTGTACGGTGTGATTTAGAAAACTATCTATGTAAAATAAGTTTGCTTTTGAAAAAAAAAACTCAACCATGTACTTCGCCTATGTAACACAAATTATCTTTGTACACACAGCCCATCCCAAGCCCAGATAAAGGAGCAAGGTGGTGTTAGGTAGCTGACCGTTAGCATAGGACTTTGTCAGATCTTTATATCATGATTTAGATAAAAATGTTCTTGATCGGGTGAATTAACAAAAAAGGATTCACGTAGCTGACCCCACCTAATGGGACTTAATACTTGTTTTGTTGTTGTTGTATCTTCAAACCCATACGAGCTACCTTCCGATGAGCATAAACCTCCCTTCCCTCAAATTTGTAAGAATTTGGAAAAAAAACATCAGAATTCCAACACCCCCCCCCCCCCCAAGGCAGCTTCTAATTTTTTACTCCTTGCCACTCCACCTTTTAATCCCTCTTGCACACGTGTCTCATCATTACCATCACAATCTTATTTTGAAACTATCCTGCTAATATTTTGGTCTTGTTCCGAAGCTTGCTCAGTTCGAGTTGTAACTTGGAGAGCTGGAGCCTGTGAAAGAAGTCCATCATCAAAAGGAACGTAGTTTGGGCCTGCCCAATATTGGGGTCCAGCAAGGAAGTACCTAAATCACCTTGTTCCTTCAGTGTGGAGCCCAAAATATGTGGTCTTCCCTTAAATCCCTATTTTTGCCCACATCAGACTTAAACATTGGGCCTGCTCAAATAACTGGCCCAGTTTAGACAAGAGAGACGTACCTCCTTTTTCAATTATTTGGGCGAGGTCTAGCACAAGAAAAAAAGCACCTTGGCCACTCCTCTCCACAATCTCCTCCCCAAAAGCAACCCTAGCTGCCTCAAAGAGAAGCTCAGCTCCGGCTGGACCCTAGCTTCCTTCGCATTCTGATCAGTAGATTCCAGTTGGTAAGTGCTAGAAGCTGTCTTCAAAATCCCACAATCCTTCTACTGCAGCGTACCTCCATACCTACAGCACTGCTCCTCTTCTGACCTCCATACCCTGATTTCCAGAAACATCTCGACTTCTGCGACCCTCACCTTCTACTTTTTTACCTTCCAGCTCCACCAGACTCCATGATCAGGAACATGAAGAACCATCTGCAGCTCACCTCCAAAATCCTTCCGAAATTCTGTAGCCAACTCGCAAAAATCACTTGCAAAGTTTCGCCACTCGTTGCCTTTTGCACCACCAGGAATAAACACTGAAAATTTCTTACCTTTCCACCCCAACTCCAAAAACTTTCCCACCTTTGTCCACCTAATTAATAGCCAATACTGCTTGATACGCCTGTGCATGCATCGAAATCCCCTATCCATCGGACCGAAAACCGACAATCCATCAGCAAACCAGGATGCAGCCTCTCATGAAAACCTAATCCACCTCTTTCAAACAACATTATTCCCGACCAGGAGCAAAGACAACCCCCCCCCCCCCGGCCCGCCCCATTCCTAGTGCAGATTGAAGGATTTTCCTTCGAGCTATTACGTTCAATTCAACATATCCTACAGCAGTAGGATTCATAACAATGCATGCAAACAATTTTCCAAGAGGGGAAGAGAGAGAACGAGAGAGAGAAAGGGGTCATTGATCCTTGCAATCCCAATTCCCAAGTATAGTGTAAACAAATATTTATTTGTAGCACACCATCAAAAATAAAAATTACATGCATTATTATATGTTCACGAATTTTTTATGAACATTTTTTATTAATATCACAATTATAAATTTTAGTTCATTGGGCACATAATGTCCATGCAAATTAGTTATAGGTGATATTACATTTTCCTCAGTAACAATGGAAAATATTTGCAAAATATCTCCACATTCTCATTCTTCAAAGAAAAAACTTCATAAAATTACAAGTTTGTAAAGCATCTATACAAGTCCATTGATTCTTTAGTTAAAAAATTGCATGCATTGCATTCATAATCAGTTTTATTCAGAAATTAGATTTTAAGTGTGCGCACACATGCATGCACAATGATGTGGGTGTGCATGTTTATACTTGGTATAAATGACAAGATATGCTTCTATTGAATTTCGAACTTCTTAATGTATTTGGAAAGCCTATATTTTACATTTAGTAAGTTAGTATTAACATTTTGAATAGTTTTGGCATGGATCATAGGATTCTTCTGTGAATTCTGCAGCTTTTAGAATAGACAATACATTTTTAGCACTGATAAAATTGTTATGCCAAAAACACAAGTTTTTCAGGAAACAATTAGCACATATGAAAACTTGAAATGAGAAAGGAAGCAAATGTGAAAGACAGTAGCAAACCGAGGAAAATAAAGGCATACCAGTCATCTTGGTAGTGCAGATACTCGTTATCATGATTGTACAATACCCCAGGTTGGTTTGGATCTTGCGCAAATTTTTGCATGGCTGACCGAGTAAAAAATCCATTATCAGGAGTTCTAATTCTCCATGACAAATTCCCCACAAGTTTGCCAGATTCGGTATGAAACTCATGGACTTGGCAATCAAAAGTATCAAAGGTAGGATTTAAGCCACTAGTTATAAACCACTTCCCATTGAAATCTGTTATGTTGAAGTTCTTAACAAGAACAGATGGTTCGGGGATCGGAAATTCTCCTACATCAGATTTCTGGGGAACACATTTCTTCCGTGAGACTGCACACTCATTAAAATCATCCACAATGCTGTTTTCAAATAAATCCCCACATTTAATCTGTAAAGGGCAAAGGGAAAGAATCTAAGCAATCTCCAACCGTGATACAGAACTTAAAAACCCCTTTCCAAAAAAAAAAGCAGCACCTGGCATTCAGTCTCATCAGGCCTGTTGTTGCAGGTTTGGAGACAAGCAACATTGGCTGCACATGATGGATTTGCAATGCACTTGGCAAGTTCTATCCTGACAGCAATTGAAGATCCAAGAACACAAATGAAAAATAAATTCTGACATAGGATGGCATTTAATCCTAAAACAAATGTGAAAAATTCTATTATGACATATAATACGTATTTATCCCGATGGATTTGCAGCAAAGCAGTTGGTAATTTCTATCCTGGCAATAATTGAAGATCCGAGAACTCAAATAAATGAAAATTAAATTCTGACATAGGATGGCAAGTTTAACACTAAAACATATGTGAAATCTTCTACAAAGATGTATAAGACAGACCTAAAGTTTGATGAACAAGGCTTCAACAAAAATCTTTGCCTAGATCAATAGTATCTGGTGAATAAACACGTCCTAGCCAATGGTACATGATTTATTTTTTCCATTTCTTATAAATAATTGTTTGTGAAGAGGATACAATGCCCCAAAGAAAAATTCACAATAAAAAATTCAGAAACAGCAAGAATGTGATGTTTGAAGCAACCACAAACTGGTAAAAAGGTAAAGCATTATGAATTTAAGTCAATGTGTACTCTGATCGAGTAAAATCAAAAACTACACAAATCCTATTAGATTTGGATAATTCATTTTTCCTTTTTCTCTGCTTATCATGCATAAACAATGAGTGCAGGATTATTGATGGGGTTGCTCCATCATGACCTCTGCATCAACGGTTAAACACAAAACCAACCTCTCTGCACAAGGACAATACAGTTTATATTTGACCCTTCCCCATACACCCGCTTGATTAGTAATCAGATTATTGTATGGATCACTTTGACCCAATTTTGAGATCAAATTCAAAGAATGAGATCAAGGGATTGTTGGTCCTAAACCCAATTAAGTTTCGTTAATTAATAGTTGTTATGTGTGATTAATTAATTTGAAGTTAGGCTCATCTAGGGTTTTCTTGTAATAGATGTGACTTTTTAAGGATTTATTATTATTCCTAGTAAATTAGGATTTCTAATGGATAGGGTATGAAAGAAATGTAACAGGCAGTTTTTGTGAATTTGGATTTGGAATTTACGTGTATTTTTCCCCGTCTTCTTCTTCTTCCTTCTTCCTCCTCCTATTTCTCTCCCTATTTTCCCTCCAGGCAGTACCCTTACTGAGGTTACTTCATCATTTGGAATCGAAGCAACCTTTGGAACATATCCACACTCTTTTGCCACAGTCACTGTTGTCCCAAACTAGATAAGCTGCGCTCACTTCTGCACATTTATATTGCTATGAACATTGAAAAAGATTTGAGTCACTTCAATAAAATCATCAAAGCCAGACAACTCTCTCACAGAAATCAAAGAGGACAAAGGCACTGCAGTATGGTAGATTTCCAGGAAATTGCAGCTGTTGCCTAGTTCATTGAGCATCACATCCAAAGAATCTTGGAAGACATCCACTACAATCAACAACAGAACCCTCCAAAAGGCCTTTCCCCAAAATTGCCTCACTGTTCCAGCCGCCAATCCCTACAGCTTCCCACCTTGCCAGGAGTTTTCTTGACACACCACCACAACCAGTAAACCACTATCCCTTGATCCACTAGCAGCCAAAAGGCCATCACCGGAGGACATTTTCCGTTGGTGCTCGCACCCTGTTAAAGCTTTGTTAATGGTTATTTTAGTCTTTTAGTATTATTATTAAGTGTACTAGTGTTATGTTAGCGAGAGTTAGTAAGAGAATTATGGTCATTAGAATGCATTTAATTTGTATTATAAACAGAGGGAGAGACTAATCTTTGAGTTAGATCATTCATTTAATCAAAATATCAACATGGTACCAGAGCCTGCTCCAACCTAAAGCCTATCACACTCAGCCGCTGCTGGAAAACGCCCTCCCGCAGCTGCCCTACTCAGAACCACCACAACCCTTCATTATTTCACAAAATCAACCATATAGCCAAAAACATGGCCCTTTGAACCATAACCCTACAAAATCCCGCTGTGGAAACCTCCCCACACGCCCCCATGCGCCGCCCAACTGCCAGCAGTCTCAACCCCACACGCCAGCGCATGAGAGTGATTCCAGCCACCTGTTCTGATTTTTTTCTCCACCATGTTCTGATTCCTTACCTAGACCATATTATCAAGCTATTGGGCATGTTTTTTTGCTCAAAGATCCAACCTTTTTCGACCATGCACTCGTGGTAATCCGTTAGTTGTTGTTCAATGTTTGTAAATGCTTTTTGTGAGTTTCTTGGAGCAGTGGCAGTGTTCATAAGTTGATTTATGAGGCTGAGGCAGTAATATTTCAGTTTAGTAGGTGGTTCACCTCGTCCATGGTTGTTTCGGTGGTTCACCTCGTTTGTGGCTATCCCAATTAGTTTTGATTGTTCTTCTTGTTTGAAAGTGGTGTGGCTGCTGGTTTGTGAGTGTTGGGATGGAGTCTATGAATCCCAAAAACATGTTTCCTTCATCGCTGCCACAGAAAACAACTGAAAAGTTTAGTGGAAAGAATTACATTTAGTGGTCTAAGGCAATTCAGGTCTACATAGCAGGATTAGGAAAATCTGACTACTTGCTCCAATATGGTCCTTCTGATGAGAAGAGAAAAGAAATGTGGATTCAAGAAGATGCCTTGATTGTTTCCCTCTTGCAGAATTCAATGGAGCCCCAGATTGCACGGATGTGCATGCATATAGATATTACAAGGAGATTTGGGATTATGCCAAGCTTCTGTACTCTAGGAACATTACATGTATGTATGATTTATCCTAGAGTACCTTTAGTTACAATAGGGAGATAAGAGCATTACAAACTATTTTGGAGAAATAAATCGTATTCATGAAGATCTTAACATTGTGCAACCCATAACCACTGATGTTCGTGGGATGCAAAAGCATAGGGAGCAAGCATATGACAGTTCTTCAAGTTCTAGCAAGTTTGAAACCCGAGTTCAAGGCAGTCTGGTCCCAGGTACTTAGTAGTGCTGAGTTGCCATCATTTGTCAATGTTTATTCTCGTGTCCTTCATGCTTCCTTCAGCAAACATTCTCCAATTTTTGCATCTAGCTCTAAGAGGACAGCCTTTGCCACACATGATGATTCTAGTTCTCTAGCAAACAATCGCAAAAGTTATCACGGTGATTCGAGCGGTCACGGTAGCAAAGATGGATGAAGTAGAGAAACTCCTTGCAAGTGCACTCATTGTGGACAAGGTAATCATACTATTGAGCAGTGTTGGGATCTACACAGTAACCCTTCAAGTGTTGCCAATGCAGCCACCACCGACTCCATACCTTTGGGGCCAAGTGGGGGGCAACATACTGTATCTATGTCAAAGGAAGAGTATTCCAAGTTCCAACAGTATCAAGCGTAACAACAAACTTCTCTTCCCATTGCATCTCTTGCCCAAACAAGTAATCCCACAGCATGTCTGTCATCCAGTACTTCTCGTCCTAGTCCTTGGTTATAGAATTCGTTGCCACTGATCATATTGTAGGTATATCTAATTTATTCTCTACTCTCCAGTATCTTGAAAACTTACATTTTGTTACTCTTGTTGATGGATCCACCACTGCCTTTAAGGGAATTGGGACTGTAAATCCCACTTCTTCTATTTCTCTTCCTTCGGTATTGTATATTGCCAAGTCTCCTTGCAAGCTTATTTTCATTAGCAAGATTTCCAAATCCATGAATTATTTTATAACATTCTTCCCTAATTCTACGGTCATTCAAAATTTAAAACGAGGAAGAAGATTGGTGAAGGGCGTGACGCTGGTGGACTTTATCACTTTAAGACACTATCTCCTTCTACCGCCTGCACTACTGCTGCCACACCTCTCCAAATTCATTGTCACCTTGGTCGTCCTTTGTAGGAAAAGTTGAAACATCTAGTTCCTAATTTGAGTTATGTATCTAGTCTTAATTGTGAGTCATGTTAACTGGGAAAGCATCATCCTCCCCTTTGCTTCCCGAGTCAATAAACAAGTTGCAAGCTCTTTCATGATAGTCCATTCTGATGTTTGTGGTCCCAATAGAGTCGTGTCCAAGTTGGATTTCCATTACTTCATAACCTTTGTGGATGATTATTCAAGGATGACTAAGGTCTTAAATTTCAATTTTGACTCAAATATCAAAGCTCCAAAAAGTACAGAAATTTTGACGAAAATTTCGGTTTCAATTAAAGCATGGAATTCTTTTATAAAACTTTAGAAATGGTTAACAGACAAAATAATGTAAGTTTTGGGACTAATATATTACACGTTAAATACATTTATGTTATGTATGTGGTGGAAAAGTTGTAATATAATGTGTAAAAAACAAATTCATAAGGTAGTGTGCATTAAACATATTTAGTTAATACAAATGAAATTCATAAATCATTTAAATATTATTTATTATACAAATAATGATAATTTAGATATGAATGATTAAATAAAATGTTGTTGTAACTTGTAAGTTTATTTTTTATATAATTTTAAAAGCCCTCGTAATAATCTTTTGCTTCAATAAAAAAAAATTTTAAATTAAAAGAGAAATTTCGCTTCACTCCTACATCTCTCATTTAAATTCCAAGGAAATATCATTCTATAGTTAAAATTTTGACAAGTTTCACTAAAATTTAGGAATTTCGATAAACTTCGGATGATTCATTGAACTTTCAATGAAAGTTATGTACGACGAAAATTGACTGCCATTTCGATTTCGAGGGTGATTGAAACCAGAATCGATGGAAATTTAAGACCATAAGGATGACTTGGCTATATTTAATAAAAGATGCTGTGAGTTATTTCATATATTTTGTGCCTTTTACTCTGAAATAAAGACTAATTTTGCTTTGCCAATTCGAATACTTCAGAGTGATAATGCTAAAGAGTATTTCAGTACTCAATTCACTACTTAAATGACTCCTCAACAAATTGGGTCTGTGGAGAGGAAAAATAGACATATCCTTTAAATCACTCGCACCTTACTTTATCAAATGCATGTACCTAAAGTGTTTTGGAGTGATGCTACACTCATGGTCTTAAATTTCCACGAAATTGTTGAAATTTCCATTGAAATTTCTGATTTCCATTGCCCTCAAAATAAAAATGACAATCCATTTAAGTTACATAATTTCCATTGAAATTTTAACAAATTATCCAAAATTTATTGAAATCTAGAATTTTTTGTGAAACTTGTCAAATTTTTAACTATAGAACAAAACTTCCTCATAATTCAAATGAGAGATTTTGGAGCGGAGTGAAATTTCTCTCTTAATTTATTTTATTTTTTTATTGAAACAAAAAAGATTATTACAAGTGCTTTTCAAATTATGATAGAGTAAACTTACAAAAAACATTTTTATCTAACCATTCATGTCTAAATTATCATTATTGTATAATAATCAATAATATTTAAATGATTTAGGAATTTCATTTGTATTAACTAAATATGTTTAATGCACATTATCTTACAAATATGTTCGATACACAAATTATATTACAACTTTTCCCCCTCATACACAACATAGATGTATTTTACCTGTAATATATTAGTCCTAAAACTTATATTGTTATGTCTATTAACTATTTCTAAAGTTTCATAAAAAAAATTCCATGCTTTACTATTGATTTCCATTATTTTTCCAAATTGAAATAAAAATTTCCATCAAAATTTTCATACTTTAGAAGTTTTGAAATTTAAGTTGAAATCAAAATCTAAGACCTTGCCTATACTTACTGCTTGCTATCTTATCAACAGAATGTCATCCTTTGTTCTTAGTAGTAAAATTTCCTACTCCATTCTCTTTCCTAATTCACCTCTATTCTCTCAACCTCCTCGTATATTCAGGCGTGTGTCCTTTGTTCATCAACTAGTTCCTGGGATGGATAAGTTGGATCCCTGTGCTATAAAATGTATCTTTCTGAGCTACTCATAAACTCAAAAGGAATATTGTTGTTATATTCCTACTCTGCATCACTTCTTCGTTTCTACAAATGTTACCTTCTTTGGAGTCTACACCTTACCACACTCAATCCCTGAGTGCTTCCGATCTCATGAGTCTCTTCCTCTACCTCAACTTCGAGATTCTAGTTTGCTATCCTTACCCAATCAACCACCTTTGACTCCAAGGAAGAGATTTCCCTCTAGCTTCTACTACCATGCCTCTGGTTTCCTCATGTGATGATCATATCTCCCCAGGATATTGATCCTCCCATTGCCGTACGGAAACGTAAATGCATATGTACAAAATATCCCATCTCCAACTATGTTCGCTATGACTTCTTATCACCCTCCTATTATTTTTTTGTTACTACTTTATCATCTGTTGCCCTTCCTAAATCTGTTTTGGAAGCCTTAGCTGACTCTAAGTGGAGGAATGCCATGGTTGAAGATATGAATGCTTTACAGAACAATGATACTTAGAACTTGGTATCTCTTCCTTCTGACAAGTCTATTGTTGGTTGTTGCAAGGTATACACTGCGAAAGTCACATCTTGTTGCTAAGGGGTATACTCAAGTGTATGGTTAGGATTATTTTGACACTTCTTCCCTAGTTGCCAAACTTACATCAATACATTTGTTCATCTCCTTGGCTACCACTTATCACTAGCCTTTGCATCAGTTAGATGTGAAGAATGCCTTCTTGCATGGTGATCTTAAGGAGGAGGTCTATGTGGATCAACCACCTAGGTTTGTTGCTTAGGGGGAGTCAAGCTTAGTGTGTCAGCTCAAGAAGGCACTATATGGTTTAAAAAAGTCTCTCAAAGCATGGTTTGGTTGATTCAGTTATGTAGTGCTTGAGGTTGGCCTTTGACAGTGTGCAGTGAATCACTCTATGTTTTATAGTCATTCTTCACCGGGTAAGATCCTTCTTATTGTGTATGTAGATGATATTATAATTATAGGTGATGATGATCAAGGTATTTAGAGCCTTAAACATTTTCTATAGACTAAATTTCAACCAAAGGTTGAGGACCATTGATATACTTGTTAGGTATAAAGGTATCCAGATCTCGCATTGGAATTGTTTTGTTGCAAAGGAAGTATGTTCTTGATCTATTAAATGTTACTGGGTTGTTGGGATCCAAACCCATTAGTACACCCATGGATCCTAACAGCAATTTAATTCCAAATATGGGTGATTTGTTGCCTAATTTTGGACAATCCTGGAGACTTGTTGGAAAGTTGAACCATCCCACAACCACTTGGCCAAACATATCTTTCGTAACAAGTGTTATAAGGCAATTTATGGGTTCTCTAAGGACAAGTTACTATGAAGTAGTAATTCATATCTTCAAATATCTCAAAGGTGCATCTAAGAGAGGTTTTTTATATCAAGATTAAGGTCACACTTATATTCAAAGATATACAGATGCAAATTGGGTCAGGTCACCTTCCGACCAAAGAACCACAATCAGGTTCTATATCTTGGTTGGTAGTAATTTAGTTTATTGAAAAAGTAAGAAACAAACTTTGGTGGCCGGGTAAAGTGCTAAGTCAGAGTATGGAGCTATGGCTCACGTTGTATATGAACTTGTTTGGTTGAAGAACATTTTGGAAGAATTGGATTTTTCCCATTCTCAGTATATGGAGTTGATGTGTGATAATCAAACTGCTCTTCATATTGCCTCCAACCCGGTCTTCCATGAGCGGATGAAACACATGAAAGTTGATTGCCATTTTGATCAAGAGAAACTTGTGCAAAAGCTCATTACTACCACTTATGTAAAGTCTGATATGCAGCTTGCTAATTTGTTTACCAAAGCTTTGGGGTGTGCTCGTGTTAAATTCATTTGTAACAAGCTAAGGGCATAAGATATCTATGCTCTAGCTTGAGGGGGAGTGTTAACGGTTATTTTTGTCTTTTAGTATTATTATTAAGTGTGTTAGTGTTATGTTGATTAGTGAGAGTTAGTTAGGGTATTATGATCATTAGAACATGCTTGATTTGTATTATAAATAGAAGGAGAGACCTATCTTGTTAGGTCATTCATTTAATCAAAAATCTCAATAGTACCCTACCGGACAATAATTCCAAATAAGGGGAAAACAAGGTAGAGAAACAAAAAACAAAATATATCAAGCCATCAAAACCAACTTATCCTATTGAAAGCCCATAAAACACGCTCCTTTAAAAACAAATCAAGCTATAAAAATTTGCAATTGGCTCAAATAATATGACCATCCATACAAGATTTTTACCCAAAACTAGAAGAAGCAAACTGCACAAAGGTAAACCAAGTAATGTAAATGTCCATATAGCAATGTTAATGAAGCATGAATGATTAGAAGCATTTGAAAGTATAAAAATTCCAGTACTTCTCAAACTAGCAGAAGTTAAGTAAATATAGAAGAATAACCGACTACAAAAATATTCTAACAAATTTGCATATAAATTACCTGCACTCCTTCAGCAAGCATGTACAAGTTTTGAGAGCATCCACAGCATTAACCGATGGAATGATCAAGAATGTGCAAGCCAACACACCAACCACTTTAGTGAATTGTAATCGGTTCCATTGCTTCTGAGCAGTCAATATTACCATTGGAAATCCAGATACGCCTTTTGCCTTGAAAAGGGAATCAGAGAGACAGAGAGAGAGGGAGAGAGAGAGAGAGAGAGAGAGAGAAATAAATATTCTGCTAAGAAACATTGCATCCAGCAACCAAGACAGCATAAGTTTCAGTAGTACCTCTGCCATAGCCTTGTCACTGCTACACATTGAAAGAACCATATCCATCACACCTGACAGCAGCTTAGCACATCTTGAAAAATCCAACCTATGATCATTTCTGCAATATCTCATCAACGGTGAGAGTCTTGACTTTCTATTTCGCCCTATTTTCACCATAACTGCGGCACGAAAATGCAAAGCCTTCTTACACAGCCACTTATAATTTGTGATTTGGCTACTTTGATCATAGTAGAAAATGGTCGAGCGTGCAGCAAATGCCATTCACCAACCTGCTGACTTCCTAATGCAGCCTGAGTGCAATTCAAACACACACTGGATCACTCTTTCTAAATTTTCTTCTTTTCACTTTCTGGTTCTCTAAACAGATTTAGTGTGTGCGCACATATACACACAAGAGATACAGAAATATACACATACAAACATATATATATATATATATATATATAGAGACAGAGACAGAGACAGAGAAAGAGACAAGGGGTTTAGAAATAGCAATAACAAATTATAAATTTGCTTTGGATTCAACAAATAAAGGGGGACAAAAAAAAACATTCTGAACAGCCAAAATATTGAAGTGCATTGACCAGTATCAGACTATCAGTTTAAAATAATACATCTAGCATAGCACAACTGGATGCAACATAAGCATAAACAGCAGGTGCACAGTTACCAGTAATGCCATAAGAATAAGAACGATGGTCTCAAATCTCAACAGATGACATGGCTGCAAAACTAAAACCTCAAACTAACTCATAGTCAAAGCAGATAAGGGCCTGTCTACTTGCGGAAAATAGTTTTCATTTTCCATGCAGATTTCCAAATAAAATTCCACCTTGTTTCAATTTTCCAAGATTTAAATGGGAAATCTAGCGAACATTAAAAAGATGTTTTCCACCTTTCCTACACAAATTTGGAAAACCGGAAAACAAGGTGACATTTTTATTTATTTGGAAACCTGAAAATGGAAAATAAAATTTGTCTTCCACAAGTGAACATGGTCTAAATGTTTCGACATGTAAAATCAACTTCCAATACCAACAATTTGTCGTCATTGAATCTCAATTCCCAAGTTTTTAAAGTCCCTTCAGCCAGTGATCTTAGGGTGAATATTAAACTGAAATCTGAATGGGGTTTATTTTTTGCCTTTTGCCCCCAAGACCAGCAACTTCTAGCAATGATTCACTGTGGAAGACAATTTTATCAAACAAGGCGGCCAATAACCATAGAGGTCACAAAATAAATTTCTCGCGTATGACAGTAGAAAAATACAATGATGGGTTAGAGAGAGACCTGGTAGAGCTTAGGGAAGCAGAAAAGCCGAGAGGACACGCAGGGGACGTTTTTCATGGCAGTGGCAGTAACGCGTTGCGGAAAACAGAGGCAGAAGGAGAAAAGAAAGAAAAATGAGCAGCGACGAGTGGGTTTGGACGGACTGAACTCGGATAAGAGATCGTGTGGAAACAAGCCCTGCAACGTCTTACAATCCAATCCCCGCCGCGCAACAATACTGGTGCCGTCCATCCCTGCGGACCGTTCTGCTAACTAGCCGTTCTCAAATTCCCAATTTTTTTACACTCTTTACGGACATGGGAAATATCAGAAAAATGGAAGGAAAATACCAACAATTCACATTTTTATATTTGATTATTAAAAAATTAAAATATATACATATATATATATTCTAATTTTCTTAATTTTTAATCATATAAAAATCAACTTCGACTTCTAATAAAATCTAAAGTAGAAGAAAAATATAATCGAAAATATGCTTTGTTTTCTTTTTATCAAGTAAAATCTTTGATTCAAATGGATCATTAATTTTTATTAAAGGATAATTTACGCATAAAATTCAATTGCCTTAATGTACATTAAATGAATAAACCCTTTGAAATTATTTTTAAAAAAAAACCTTTAAAATCTATATAACATGGAGAATGTTAGAGAGAATTATCCACCACACAATATTTGTTCATCAATAATTGTAATCCATCCATAATACAATTTTGAATACAAAGCTTAATTCATCCATCAACAATGCGCCACATTTGTTCCATTAGAAACTAATCATGGGCGAGCCTGATGCATGTGCTATGCTGCTATTTGGATTGCCTTTTTGCACTCTTTGGGAGAACGTTGCTAGGAAAATAACGCAGTTGAAAATTTTTTTTAGGTAAGATGAATTACTTGTCGCCTAGGCAAACTAAGAATATCAAGTAGTCGCCCAGGCGACAATGCCCACATGACCATCAGGCGATGTTGATTACCCAGTCACCGAGTAAGGTGAGAAGATCATAAGTGGCCACCCAGGCAATGAAGATCGTCCTATCACTAGGCAACAAATGTCACCCAGTCAAGATAAGCATTGGGCAAGTATGAATATCAACCATAATAATTGGGTGTTTAATGTTTATATTTTAAAATGGTCCTAATTTATGATAAGGTTTTTAATTTTTTATAAATTGACCAAATTTATGATTGGGATTTAAAGCTTGAGTTTATGATTATAACCTTACAATTTATGTAGGTTTGGCCCTAGAGGAGTATAAATACAACTATCTTATAAGGGATATCTCAACCAATTTACACACATAATACACTAGCCCAGTGCTAAACCGGCCCTAGTGTCTTCTATCTTTATTTCTATCTATCTTTCTCACTTCCATCTCCTCGTATTCTCTTCCCTCTCTATCTCCTTATCTCTTCTAATTAGAGTCTCTTCACCTACCTTCTTATCACCCTCCTTTTATGATTTCTATGATTTTTACGGTTTCACCATCCCAAACTTTCCATCTCCGATGAGGATTAGTATAATGAGTTCATCCACAACCTTTTCACCACCAATTCATCTAAATCTACACCATTATTTAAAAGGTGTTTTATTTTATGTTTTTATCAAATAGCTATTTTTGGTTAGTGATCATGATTTTCAACAAAATCTTTACGTTGATGTGGTCTCTCTCTCTCTCTCTCTCTCTCTCTCTCTCTCTCTCTCTCTCTCTCTCTCTCTCTAAATTGGAATTTGAATGACCGCCACCTCATATGATCATCATCATGCAACCATGGTCGGCTCCTCCTTTAGGCGGTTGAGGTGTTCGCCTAGGGCCCCAAAAATTTTGGGACCCCTAATTTTTTTTAATATAATAATATTTTTTTGGGGTCTCAAATTTTTTTTTAATTAAATAATGTTAACACTATTTATTATGCTCTCTTCCCATACATTAACTTTCCAACTAACAAATAAATGAAATTGTATTGTAAAATGTAAAATAAATGCAATTTAACTCTTTTTTTTTTCAAGTCTCATTGACTTCCCAATTAACAACTTTATTATATTTCTAACTATCAATTACTCTTATCTCTCTCTCTTAATCTCTCTAAAAAAATCTTTCCATCTCTCACACTCTCTCACTCACATCTCTCGGTTTCTCTATGATTTTTGCTCCAGCTCTTGTGTTCGTCATCTTCGGACCTCCGATTCTCTATAATTTTCATCAATCCTAATTTTGATTTTAATGTTTGTGCAATATATGTCTATTATTTTCACTCTGATTTTTTTTTTTTTTCTATTTTTTATTAGATTTTGGAAGCTTTGAGGTTAGAGCATTGTATCTGACAAAAATCCGATATCTCTAAAGTCTCGCTCGCCGATCGGTTTGCAATAATAATAATAATCAGGTTATATTGTTTCAATCTATTATTTTTATAGATTTATTAAATTTATTTTTATTTGTTTACATAATTTGTCAATTTATAGTTAGTGTTAATTTTGAAATTTAATTATGTCAACGAGAAAATATGAATTCGGATATGAAAAATGAAGAAAAAAAAAATAGAAGATTTAGTGTCATCTCAAAATGGAGCTCTTGATAAATTTATTTTTACATCTTAAAAAGTTAAAAAAAATTAATTTTAAATAAAAATAAAATTAAACAAAATATTAAAGGTCTTTGATTAAATCATTCGCCTAAGATCTCATATTGTGAAGAGTCAGCCTTGATCCTAGCTATGGAGGGAAAAGACTTAATCAAACAATATCTTAGTAATCTTCTTTATGTTTAATGTCAAAATGGCTTCACTATTAACATGTCCTGTATTTTTCAAAATTGTGAGATCTTTTAGTACTTTCACTTTTTTTTTGACAAAAATTCTTAACCCAATTTCAAAAAACTCTCCCCTCCCTCTTTATCTACTATTTAACTTTTGTCATAGGATTTATCAAGATAAAGCATTTTGGACACAAAATCAACTCAAAATATTAAGTTTAACCATCCCAAAAGTATTTAACCATATAACTACCGTAAATAGCAACTAAGGAATAGCTAAAACAAGTAGTACATTAGAGTCATGCAACATAACAAAATAAGTATGTAGTAGCAATTCTACGACATTATAACATAACATTACTATCTCCTCTTGAATTTGTTCAAAGGGAATGATTTCAACACAAATCAAGATTTCAGTCAGAGTTTAGTATCAATACAATTCAAGATTTTCATTCAAAATTTTCATTATAATCTCCTTTAATCATACATTCAAAACACATACCACAAGATTAAAATATTTTTCAAAATATCATTGGATAAGCTCATTTTAAGAATAATATAATAGACTCCCAAAAATTGCAAATATCTTCTTATTAGTATAAATCACTCATCACATTGTCTCATACGTAAATATATCAATTTCCACTGGTAGTCAAATTTCTTTATGAGTAAATATATGAATATATCCATTTTTCCACTAGATAAAGTAATCTTCCATGAATATATCTATTTTTCCACACACACACACACACACACACAAGAAATTTAAAGAGCAATTCCAAAATATCAATACTAGATATTTTCCTTTGAAAACAATATTTTTAGTCAAGATTCTCAATATTTAAGATATTTCAATATCTTCCAAATTCATAGTGTCAAATAGATGCTTTAGAATCTTTTTAATCTTAATCAAATGATATTTTTAGGATTTGATTATGTTGACGCCAGATTTTGTCTGAGATGTCGACAAAAAGGGAATGATGGCCCCCCAAATAAGAAAAAAATTGAAGGAGAGGGTAAAATAGTTGAAAACACATGGTATAGAGTCATCATTTTGGGGGGGGGGGGGGGGGAACCTAAAAAAAAGCCTTGCGAAAACCAAATTTAGAGGTTGGGAGTACATTTGCGCGTAAGTTGATTAGCCAATCATCTTGGCGATCATCAGTATTTCAATACCTTTAACGACACCGCTTCGCAAAACGATTACCTCAATTACGTATGCGTTGCCTTCAAAAAGAAAAGAAATAAAAGATAAAAGAGAAAAAGACCCCTTTTGGTCCTCTAGTGGTGGAATCACTATTTGAGCACTTCAACATGATTTCGAGAAATCTAGGATATTGCTCTAAAAGGGGTTAGCCTCAAAACCCTAAGTTTTTATGACAACATAATGGTGAAGATGATGGCAATGTATGAAAATAGTTGGTTTAAAAATGTTGGGCTTATATTACCAACTTGAAAAACCAAGAGTTTTTGAAAAGGAGCCTAGACTTGTATTACTAATATTTGGATATGGTGAATGAAAACAGTGACTTAAAAAGTAAAGTTGGAGTAGAAAAGTATGGTGAAATACATGAGTTTTAAAAAAGATACGACTTCACCATCGACCTTAAAATTTGGGAAAACACTAACAAACACATATTTTTGGGGGTTTTCAAAATATTTTTAGAAAAAGAAGAAAAAAATTAATATTAAACGGACAAAACATAGTGTATTTGGTCTAAACTATCTGTCAGAACCATAATCCTTCTCAAATCATACACTTCTTGAATGTTAAAAATCTATGTTATGCCTAGAGATAAAGATAAGATTAACTAGTAAGACCACATACTAAAATACAAGTTAATACCCATACAAACACATATACATACATAGATATACATTACACACTTATATACTTACATACATATGCTTATATATATATATATATATATCCATACATATACACTCATACATACTAATATACATACATGCATACATACATACATATATATATATATATATATATATATATATACCGCATACATACTTATATATTCATACATTAACACACAGACAAAAACCCACACATGCACACATATATATACACATACCACATATATATATACTAAATACCATACTCATACACACACACACACGTGTATATATATATATATATATATATATATATATATATATATATTAAAACACACACATACAAAAACACACACATATATTTATACACTAATATACACATATATTATCTACATAAATACATATATACTACCTATATAAATTTATATATACATATATACACATATAATCAAATATATACATACATATATTATATCCTTGCAAAATACATACACATGTATACATACACCTTCATCCACATAACCATGCATGCATGTATATATCATCGTTCATGCATACGCACACATACATATATCACCATGCATCATGCGTACATCATCACCTACATGCATGCCACATACACAAATATATCATGTCATTCATGCACCCATGTTTACACACATGCATACATCCATGCATATGCACATACTATCATCAAGCATACAAGCATACACATACATGCATATGCATACATACATCCATACATATCCATGCATATTGTAGCATACATGCATCCATGCATCATTTCACCTTGCATACATGCATCCATGCACATGCATCACACATCCCCATATGCATACATGCATCATGCCATCATGCATACATGCATCACATGCATCCCATACACATATGCATACATGCATTCATGTCCACATATGTTCATGCATCCATGCCTATGCACACACACATTCACATAACATTCTCACACACTCACGCGCACACTCAAGCACACACTACCACACAAAAATAGAGAGAGAGAGAGAGAGAGAGAGAGAGAGAGAGAGAGAGAGAGAGTGGTAGTAGAAGAAGAAGAAGAAGAAGAAGACGGAGGAGGCCGAGGAGGTGATAGGGAGAGGTTGAGGGTGATAAGAGAGGCAGAAGGTAGCATAAGGGACAAGGTAGGTGTGTGGCAAGAGGAAAAGAACAAAAAAAAAGAGAGAGAGAAAAGTGGGGAACAGCCCCTCACCGCAAAAAAAATGATGGCTCTAGTGAGGAGGGGCCCATCGAAAATTGGGGGAAGAAGGATAGGGCTGGGGCCAAAAGAGTGTCGTTTCATCCCCCTCCCCAACTTTTTATTATTTTAAAACAAATGAAACTCAAAATGGCACCATTTCACTAAATTTCCAGGCGTGCACGCACCCGTCTGCTTTATTTTATTTTATTTTTAAAAAATAAAATGACATTATTTTGATGGTGGTCTACGCATGCTTACATGCGCATGCAGATGATCTCTCATGCACTGGCTTGTGCGGCCACACGTCATCCAAGATTTTTCTTATTTTTTATTTTTTTTAAAAAAATATTTTAATTTTTAATTTTTTTATTTCCAAAATATTTTAATATTATAATATTTAATTAATTATTTTTTTTTTTTTCAAAAAGCAACGGAGGTATGTGAAGTCCATAAAAAATGACCAAAAATTTTAGAAGTGTACAAAAAAGTCTGGAAATTATTAAAAAGACATAATTTTGTCTCGATTTTCGTGCAAAAGTCAAAATTACAATTTTAACATATGGCAACAATATGTTATTACTAAAATATTTTTTAATAATAATACAATTAGTAATAAATGAGTCGAACTCAAACAGAAAACTTTAAGCTTGAACTGATCTTGAGCTCACTTGTTAGCTTTACCGTGATCCCAAAAGGGGGGTTAAATTGGTATTTTTAAAATTTAACCCCTAGGTATTCCTTCTAACAGCAGTATGTTCACAACCCTATGGTCAATCTAGTGCAAGTAATATAAATGTATCAAAAATTAAAATAAAGCAATTTAATCAATCACACAAGCTCTAGAAAGTAATAAAGAGAAAGTGACACGCAGATATGTTATCGAAGTTTGACCAACTACCTACGTCCCCGCCTTGGCTAACTAGCACAAGGATTACCACTATAACTTGCTCACTTAAACGGGTGGAGCGGCACCTATATAAATTAGGTCAATTAGCACAGGGCGGACCTCAACCTTTACACCAATCCTTATCGGACTGGATTACCGCCCCTTCAGGCCACGCCTGGAATCACTCAGATATTACAATCAAATGGTACAATATGAAAGTGCTTTCACATAAAGCAGATTTGTACCCAAATGCATTCAATCACATACACCACAATGATTTAATATGTAAGCTTAGTGTGGTCTAAATAGTTCAACTCTCAAATGTATTTTCTATCAGTGTAGTACGTATGTGAGAGTGTCAACAAGCAATCTTTATATTTCAAGATGTTCTCAATCAAGGTGCTCAAACAAAGATATCATGCAAGATTCAAATATCCTAAATAGCAGAATATGTCAATCACGTGAATAGTGTATATGTTTGGTTTGCAAGATATAAGTAATCTTTGTATTTGAGCAAATGATATATACTTGAATAGATATTGCCACAAAGATTAACGTAACACACACAAATATCTTTTCACAAATATGTCAATATGAATACCACAAGATATTTGAGTAAGTTTGAAAATATTTTTGTAAGCTAAAAACAAATACAAATTTCCTAAGTTATTGCAACGAGAATGCAACACTTGGAAGTTTAATACAAGTCTTCTTAGGATAGGCTTATTAGCAAAGCCCCTTAAGAGAACTTAGGTTTTGCTCTCGTAAGAACGAATCACTCAAACACGAATGGGAGAGCAAACCTCTTTGCACAAAACACTCAATACACTTACAAAGGATTTGGTGAGATGTAGAAAGTAAGAATGAGTGGTTTCTCAGAGTATGTGAACAATAGAGAGATTTTTGGCTTGAGAGAGATTTTTCACTTTTTGCTTAATGATATGTCTAATTTTCCCAAATGAATGGGTATATATAGACATCCCATGATTTATGACCGTTAGGGACCTATTAGGAATTATTAGGAAAGTTTAATGACATTTCAAATATTTTAACTCTGTTTAAAAAATGTTTAACCGCAGTAAAAATCAAGGCAACCCGAGAGGTCCGGTCGACCAGAACAGTTTCGGTCAACCAGAGTTCATATGGTTCGGTTGACTAGGACATTTTTGAACTAAAGGCTCGGTCAACTGAAAGTGGGCAATTTACTATTTCTCCGAGGTTCGGTCGATCGGGTCATTTTAAATTAACTGGTTCGGTTGACCAGACCGTTGGGATTTCTCCTGAGGACCCTCAGTCGACCAAGTAGTTGGTATTCATTTTTGGTTCGGTTGACTAGAAGGTCAATTTGTTGACCTTAGGGGGTTTCGGTCGACCGGGGGGTTTTAAAATATACTAGTTCGGTCGACCAGGGCCTTGGTCAACATTTGACCCAGGCTTGTTTCGGTTGACCGGAGCAAAATGAACTGTCTTGGCTGGTCGATCGAAAGTGCATGATGTGTGCATTTCGGTCTTGTCTTGAAACACATAAATCCTATTCAAGCGTCTAACAATCATAGGTGCAATGGTGTGAAGTCAAGTGTCGGTCAATCGAAGGGTAAACCCTAAGGTCATTTTGCATTATGGTTGGTTTGAGCTTACGTATTATCATGCATGTGATGTGTGTGAGCTTATTACAAACCAAAGACCCTAATTAACTATTACAAACCAATTCTACAAATGAATATATTACAATTGAAAATAATAATTGGTCTTCAGGCTTTACTTGCTTTGTGCCCATCTCGATCTTAACAAACTTAGTTCCTACACAAAACCTCAAACATCCATTAGATACAATGAGTATTTGTCATAATCAAAACCGGGCGTGACCTATAAGGTCAACATCACTTATAAATAAACGAGCCGAGCTCGAGCTCGAGCTAACCACAGCTCGGCTTGTTTATAGCCTTACTTACAAATATCTTTCTTCCCAAGTTGGATGCATGCGAAAAGTGAATGGTTTCATTTGCTATAACTTCATATTTGTAAGTGTACCAACTAAGTAGTATACCGAACGTTTTATTAGTATGTGTCAATTGTTCTATGAACAATCATTTAATTTACTAAGTAAATTAAAAATATGGATACATGATTTTTTTTTTTCCACAAATGTATTTAAATGATAACAAAATAAGTTTTTGAAAAACATCAGTTCTATATGTAGTGAACACAACTATTGAATTTACCAAAAAACAAAACTTTAATATGGTATAAAATTACAACCACCAATTTTAGTTCACCTGTAACTTACAATTCCTAGTTAATGATCCCATGAGAAATTATTTTCAAAGTCATGACTACTTCAACCAGTTGTCATATATGAGTTTGGATATTAATATGAATTAGGGTATCCCCATAAATAACCATGTTTTATTATTTTAGTATGTAAAAAGTAATCACAATAAGCTTTATTATATTTAGTGAGTGAATGCAAACAAAAAGTGATAAAGCACTTGACTAAAAAGTGTTGTAAATGAAACATTATTAGTAACATACAATTATGATGTAAGTGACAAAAATCCGCTAAGAATGATGGTGCTACAAGAGTGTTAAGTCTATATAAAAATATATAATAATTTTAAAACATCACATATTACTTAATAAAGAATGTACAATAATTGACTCAACAACCGATCTTATTATAGTCCACAGTAAAACCACTTAGAGTAATTGGTGGCTAGATGAAAGTATATGTATGTCGTGAAATATCTAAATTACTTACTATATTCGCACAACGAAGTACAAAATGTTAAATTCTTCTTGACATGTGTGACAAACTATACTAGTAAAAAATTATACAACTATTTTACTTGGTTGAGAAGTTGATGACACTTTCAATACTTATGTTTCCCATGGGTTTACCCATTTGCCTTCATATTAAGATAATGAAATAAGGTTTTCTTGATGGCTGAAATGTTATTATTATTCTAATCATTACCACTCTTATCCAATCCTAAAGTGGACTAGTATAATACAATTTCATGAGTCATTGTATCCAAATGACGAATGACAATTTTGGTTGTTTCATTATGTGTTGTACTTGAACTAATAACAGAGAAGGATTTATGCATTGAGTGACTAAAATGGTGGGAATTCGATGAATTTATGTTACCCCTAAAATGACGCTTGTGCTTAATCCCCTCATTTGCATTCTTGGTCTATCTTTTGGGAACATAATTATCAACAATTTTTGTGATTCCCAAAGTACCGCTCAAAACACATAAGTCATGTTGACACAACTACCATTTTACTTCAAACAACTTACAACTACAAGAAATTGTGTTGTCAACTGAATTATAGTACACATGATGTTGTCTCCAACCTTCATATATATTAAAACATAATTATGGAATACTCCATCATGGGATGTGCTCACAACTTAACCTGCTGCTTTTTTAAAAACATGCGTTGAAACTTGTAAAGTACGACACAAGTATAGATAAAGGTTGCATCTATTAAAATTGAATTTCCACTCACAATTGGTTATACTTTACCTCTTTTTTCACCCAACTTTTACTCATATTTTGTTAAATGTCTTATTTTTTATAAATAAATTCATGATTCATGGCAGGCGACTGCCCAAATTAAATAAGAAATTTTCAAAGAGGCAGTAGGGTGCTAGGCGACTACCTGAGCACAGCCAGGCGCCTGGGTGGTCAAGCCAGGCAACTGCCTGGGTTCTGGCAGGCGACTGCCAGTGTTCTGTGTTTTGAAATTCCTCTATGGTAGGCGATTGCCACTCGAACATTTTTTTAAAATACACCAACGAGAAGATTTTTTAAATGGATTTCTTGGGCACTACTCTTTTGTAAAACTTGGGGATTACTCCAAATAAACTTGGGGAGTAAGGAATTACTTTTAAACTTCCATAAATAGCCCCAAACTTCAAAGATTTTTATACCAAGAAATTTTCTACCAATCAAAATTCCTTAAAAGTTCTCAAACTCTCTTGTGTTCATCCTACTTGAACTATTGAGTTACTGTTGATACAAATTCCAAAGTAGAGCCTTCAAAGTCTGAATCTTTCAATATTTAGAAGATATTTGGTGATCTAAATTCAGTTTGAGCTTCAATTCTTTTATATTTGAGTTACTTTGAAGTATACTTGTGCTGAATCTTGTACTAATGTACGCTGCTATGAGAGTATCTTTTGTACACAAACTTTTCTCTATCTTGTTTCTTGTTTATAGATGATTCAAGGTTGTAGAATTTTTGGACCGAATGAGGGAATATCGTTTAGAGAGGCGGGCTCTAGCCTAAAGGAAGGAGTGGTTGTAATCGGTATTGTTCCACCCGTCAATGGAACTGAATTAGTGAATCCTTTGGTGGTTTGCCTAAGGCGAGGACGTAGGCTGGGTATAAGCCGAACCTCGTAAAACCTTGTATCTCTCTTCTTCCTTACTCTTTATTTTTCAGCAAAACTTACAACCTGCGTGTATGCTTTAAATTGTTAAATTCTGAGTGTATGGTTGTTAAATAGACCGGAAGACAATTTGTTTTGGCTTGATTAGCATTGATTGCGAAAACCGAAAGGGACTACGTTGGTTGATCATCTTAAACTTATTAATCTGAAAGTTTGTTTAATTACTAAACACAAGGAAGAAGCATTGATTGTGAAATAACACAGAGCTTATATAAATTCTGCATGCTTTACATTTTTATGCAGGGCTATTGATATAAAGATCAAAATTTTGATTATTTTGTTAATTGGTTGTGGTTGACTTGATTTTGTGATTGCTAGTTGTGATTGTTGATATAAACCAAAGTGTTAAAAAGGAAAGAATTTCAAAATCCCAATTCACCCCCCTCTTGGGAAGCTATCCTAATGTCAATTTTTCTTTAATTCATGGAGGATTGAATTTACAATTGAACAATTGAAGCATTGAAGGGTTAACAATAAATGTTGTGTATCATGCATGATAGACAATTAAAATAAGTATATAATTTTTTTTAATTTACATGCCCAAATAGTTTTACTAGGATAAGAAATGAATATTGTAAAGCAAGATGAATATATCTTACCATTCCAAACTCCTTAACATATGAAGGTTAAGTGAAATTGCTCATTAGCTACTTGATATTCAACTCAATAATGGCTCAATCAAACTCAGCTATTAAGTTAAATAAGTCAAGTTTGAGCTCAAAATTCAAACTTGTTAACTAGACGAGTTGAACTTGAGTTGATTTATACTCTAATTGTTAGGTTCACACGACGAGCTAGCTCATTAAGGCAACTTGTTTATTGGCTCATTTTTAGATCATGAACTAACTCGATATTAAGTTCATTATATATTTGATTTCTAAATATTAAAATGTGTTTTTCCTCAAAATATTTTTATTATCAATTCTATTTTACTCATTTATTTGTGTGGTTCATTTATTAATTTGAAATGAACTTTAGTTGAGTCAAGTTTGAATTTGAACTCGAGCAGTCAAGCTATACTTGAGCTCAACAAGAGTTTGAGTTGAAATCGAACAACATAGTTTAAGCCCGATCTAGGCTTTAGCACGTCAAATCTCAACAACTTTTGTAATAACCCCAAAAAGGAATATAGAAGATTAGTGGAGTGGCTCCCAAAAAAAATTTAATTAATTAATTAATTAATCTGATTTAAAATAAGAAAAAAATAATTAAAATTTATTTTTATTTTTATTAATAAAATATATTATTATTAATATTAATTAAATATATTATTATTATTATTATTATTATTATCCTGAAGCTAAAAGCTTGAGGAGATTTGTTTTGTTTCTTTTGGCTTCTTTTTTTTTTTCTTTTCTTTTCTTTCTTTCTTCTTCTTCTTCTTCTTTTCTTCTTCTTTCTTTTGTCCGGCGCGCAATAGACTCTCTCTCTCTCTTCTCATTCTCTCTCCCTCTCTCCTCGATTTCGTGACGGATTTTTGCCCGATAAAAAATCAGAAGATACCGCTGGACTCCATTCTCCACTACCGTCATTTCTACTAGAGCGAATTTGTACTAGGAGCGGCATAAATGTATTTCCTGGGGTAAGCCAATTTTCATTTTTTCTTTAATTTCTTGCAAATTATAAGCGTGATTCATGAACGGACACCACCACGAGAATCTAATGATAACTCTCTACAAGTCTAACGGGACAAAATTCTCGTGGGGTCCTCGTGGGCAAAACCCTAAATTTGGGGTACGAGAGTTATTAAGGGGCTTATTTTTAATTAATTAGTATTAATTTAGAAATGTTAAAATATTGAGCATCTCGGGTTGAAACAGGATTTCTGAAATTTAGGGCTCGAGTGAGCACCGCGAGTGTAATTTTGGGACCTGCGGGCAAAATTTAAAAAATTAAGTGGGGTGTAAAATATTAGTTTAAATGTTAATTTGGGGCGTATGGCGCCTAGGGAAGGCTAGATGGGTAGTATTTTGGGAAATTAGGTTAATTAATCTAGGGGAAATGTAAATTGCAAGAGTTAAGTTTTGGGCACCAAGGGCGTAGGATCTAGGTGTTAACGAGACTCTCAATAAGTTAAGTAAGAGAATAAATTATAACAGTATTTTTAAAATTACTCTTTAAATTAATATGTGAAAATATGCTTATCGTATTTTGTCTGGAAATTATTATGATATAAATATCAGATAAATTGTGTGGTATTTGAGTGATTTTAAATTGTTATTTTTTGGAGTATAAAAATAATATGTTATGAATATTAGATGAAAACTGTGTGGCACGTGACATGTGTTGAAAAAAATGTGAAATATAACGATGGGTATTTTCTGAGAAAATATTGAAATGAGAATGATTGATGTGATTAGTGAAAAATAATGAAATGTAATATTTATATGTGAGTGGAAATTATTTTCATGAGAAATGAGTTTGTACAAATAACTGGTATGAGTATTTTGGGAAAAGTGAAAATACATGAAATATGATATATATTATTATGAGATGATGAAATGTGCACAGAAAATGATGAGATAATTTATATTGAACTGAATTGTGATATATTGGAATATGATTGATGAAATGTCAATACCGGATAATGATTGCAGGTATGTGGTAGTGAACCCTAATGAATGATCATGATATTGAGCACGGTACTGTTGCTAGTGGTGTTAGTGCAACCACACGGACTCTTGGAGCTTATGGCGTGACAGTCGACTGAGCCATTTTGTAAGGTTGTTGGGCCCCCTGAGTCCGAATCAGGATTATAGGCCGACCAGTTGTACTAGAGACGCGATATGTGATATGATACTTTGATCTAACCGGGTCGGCCAACAGTGGTTAGATCCAGCCTTTAGGCCGCACAACCTTTACCATGGAGGGAAGCATGGCGTGGATAGAAAGATCCTCAGGGTGGCCATGAGTTACGAACGTGATGTTTGTATTTGATACCAAGGATACTCATGAGCGGGAAAGTAAAATAAAAATGGAAAGTGAAAGAATGATAAAATTGGTTAAAATGAAATGAAATAAAGAATGGAAATTGAGAAATAAAGAATGTTAAATATGAGAAATGAACTGTGTGAGTTAATGACATAAATAATTGAGGCGAAGTAAAACTCTCAGCCTGAGGGCTTATTGAGTAAGGTGAGTGCCCTGATAGGTATCAGATGTGGCTATACCCGACTGCATAACGTGTTAGGGTTGAGGGAAGCTACCTATATGGGCGGGTAATCTTCCCTATTCTCAGGAACTTCGCGGGTAAAAATGTGTTGGAAATCATTGAATTTGAGAAATGATTTTAAAGCTTATAAAAGCTTGTGTTGTATATCTATATGACTATGAGAATATATTTGCTAGTGTATTTTCTCAGGTGAAATGATGATTTGAAAAGTAAAGTGTATTATAATCGTACTCATATGACCACACACTATAAATAATTTATTCCTTCTTACTAAGATGTGTCTCACCCAAATTATCTAAATTTTTTAGGGGACAGAACTAGGCTAGGCGATAGAGCTCCATGACCATTAGGAGCTGAGGCCCTGACACATAGAGTGAGTTTCTGGACTAGGGGAGGTGTAATTCCCCTAGTCTTGAGTAGTTTTTGAGTTTTTGATAATGATGTATATGTGTGTATGTAGATACTCTGGGTATTGTATTCTGAATGATATAAATACAATGTCTTCTGCTATTAGGTTTTATAAATAAAATGACTTTTTACCTAGTACCCAATGTGGGTCGAGTCGTACGAATGGTAGTAGAGTTGTTGACGTGGCCGATTTGTGAATGTTATGGATGACTTGTGAATATTTAATTAATTTATTTATTATAAAAAAATTTGTATGGAAATTAGGGCGTCATAGTTTGGTATCAGAACCTAGGTTGTTAGGTTCTATAGACTTTAGTAGACAGCGGAATACAATATAAGAGTATAGGAGTGGATTTTAAGGGAAATAGGAGATAGGTAGATTGAAATGTGAGTTAGTGATTGTTAGAGGATGAGGTGAAAATTTAGGATTCTATCTTGCGGCTTAGAGACAGGAGTACTGGGGTTATTTCTGTGTTTTTCCTAGGGTGATGATTTCAGGAAAACCATGGATACTATCGCTGGGTCGTGTTTCTGAGGGGTAGGACTGAGTCTTAAATGGGGATTAATGATGTTGATAGAAAAGTAATTTATGAGATGTAGCGGTGTATGGGTTGTGTGATAGTAATTGTATGCTGAGATTAGCTGTTTCCTTTGCAGGATAGATCCGGGGAACAGTAACACAAATGCAAGAGGTGATGGAGTACGACCTTCCAGTATGGGTGGTGCAGACCCTGATGCAGTGTTGTGTAGCGCCACTCAGTAGGTGATGGCTAAGATGGTTAGGAGCTTGGGGGAGCGGAGTTGCACGATCGAGCAGTTCACGCGTATACGACCCCTGTCTTTCGCTGGAGGAACGGACCCACTGGTAGCAGAGAACTGAGTTTAGGACATAGAGGATATACTGACAGTCCTCTCATGTATAGACGAGCAGAGGGTGTTATTTGCCACATTTAAATTGACCGTGGAGGCAAAGCACTCGTGGAGGTTAGTGAGAGTACTAGAGGAACAGTGGTTGGATCCTATAGCGATGACATAGAGTCAATTTAGGGAGATTTTCTTCAAGCGATACTTTCCCGCTACGGTCAAGAGTGTGAAGGCGTTAGAGTTTTACTATCTGACACAGGGATCTATGACAGTGCAGCAATATGCAGTGAGGTTTGTTAAGTTGTCCCGATTCGCCCGTATATGGTGCCAGATGAGGAGAGGAAGGCGAGAAAGTTTGAGGAGGGCTTGAGGCAGAACATGTATGAGCAGGTTGTAGGTTTTCGAGCTCAGACTTTCTCGGAGATAGTGGACAGGGCTGCGGTGATTGAGAATAGCATACTGAGAGGCGCAGCAGCCTAGAGCCAGAGGAAGAGGCCCTCGCCTTCTGATTTTCAGGCAAGGTCCAGTCGAGGGCCGTGGAGGAGATATGATAGCAGAGGGGGACGATGAAAGGGAGGAGGAGATCAAGCAGTATAGGGTAGACAGATGCCCCCTCCTTGTCCCAAATGTTTGAGGAGGCACCCAGAAGAGTGCTAAGCGAGAAAGGTTGTTTACTATCAGTGCCACCAGCTTGGGCATATCGCGAGGAACTATCAGGCACTGCCATCGGTAGTGGCTGCTCCTCAACCATATAGAGGAGGCTACCAGGCACCTCGAGGTGGACAATAGAGGAATACTGCTCTGGCGCGAGTTTATGCACTAATGTCGGGAGATGCTGAGGCAGCAGGAGATGTGGTGACAGGTACAATTTCAATACTATCATTTAAAGTTACTATCTTGTTTGATTCTGGGATGACTCATTCTTTTATCGCCCGAGAATATGTTAAATTATGTGGGTTTAAGCCTCAGAAGTTAAATATTAGTTTGTCTATTGCTACGCCGATTGGGACTGTTGGGATATGTAGAAATGTACTCAGAGACTGTCCGGTGGGTATTCAGGGGAGGTCTTTGTCAGCTAATCTGGTAGTTTTAGATACGCATGGGTTTGAGGTAATCTTGGGTATGGATTGGCTAGCTACCCATTATGCTAGCATTGATTGCCATCAGAGAGTGATAGTATTCAGACCTCTAGAGGGACAGGAGTATAGATTCATGGGATCACGTGTGCGCACTCCACCTCAGTTACTATCTACTATTCAGGCACGTAGATTGTTATCAGAAGGATTTCAGGGATATTTAGCCTATGTGAAGGTAGCATCAGAAGGGGAGCTGAGGGTGGAGGATATCCCAGTGGTGAGGGATTTTCCTGATGTATTCCCCGAGGATTTACCGGGATTACCTCCTGATCGTGAGGTAGAGTTCGTTATTGATCTGATTCCGGGGACAGCACTGATTTCAAAGGCGCTGTATAGAATGGCACTGGCAGAGCTGAAAGAATTGAAAGAATGGTTGTAGGAACTATTAGATAAGGGGTTTATTTGGCCTAGTGTATTGCCCTGGGGAGCACCAGTCTTATTTGTGAGGAAGAAAGATGGGTCAATGAGGTTGTGCATTAACTACAGGGAAATAAAGAAAGTAACTATCAAGAATAAATACCCGCTCCCGCATATCGATGATTTGTTTGACCAGTTATAAGGGACACAGATCTTTTCTAAGATAGATTTACGCTCTGAGTATCATCAGGTGAAAGTCAGGGCGGAAGATGTTCTGAAGATGGCATTTAGAACACGGTATGACCACTATGAATTTCTAGTTATGTCGTTTGGTTTGAGGAATGCTCTTGCAGTATTTATGGATTTGATGAACAAGGTCTTTCACCAATATTTGGATCAGTTTGTGGTAGTGTTTATTGATGATATACTAGTGTATTCGAAAAGCCCAGTGGAGCATGAGGAACATCTAAGGATAGTGCTTCAGGTGCTAAGAGAAAAGAAGTTGTATGCGAAGCTCAAGAAGTGTGAATTCTGGCTGGAACAGGTTACCTTCTTTGGACACGTTATATCCAGGGGTGGTATTTCTATTGATCCGATTGAGGCGGTAGTAGACTAGGCACGCCCAAAGAACGTGCACGAGATTTGGAGTTTCCTAGGATTGACTGGATACTACCGCAGGTTTGTTGAGGGCTTCTCTAGATTGATAGGCCCATTGACCAGATTGATCAGGAAAGGGGTGAAGTTTGAGTGGTCTGATGAATGTGAACAGAACTTCCAGGAATTGAAGCAACAACTCATCACATCGCCTGTATTGATAATTCCCTCAGGATAAAAGGGGTGTGTGATTTGCAGTGATGCGTCCCATAAAGGGCTCAGATGTGTGTTGATGCAGCGAGGGAGAGTGGTAGCCTATGCCTCACCACAGTTGAAAGAATATGAGAAAAACTACCCTACCCATGATCTAGAATTGGCGGTGGTTGTTTACGAGCTGAAGATTTGGAGGCACTATCTATATGGAGGTAGGTGTGAGATATTTACTGACCATAAGAGTTTAAAGTATTTCTTCATGTAGAAGGAATTGAATATGAGGCAAAGGAGATGGCTAGAGCTAATAAAAGATTACGACTGCACTATCAGCTACTACCCAGGAAAGGCTAATGTGGTCGCTGATGCTTTGAGTCAGAAATCAGTGGATTCATCTATGTTTGTAGTGGAGATTTAGCATCCGATTCAGATGGATCTAGAGAGACTTGGTATGGAGCTGGTAGAGGGCGATCACCAGGTGTTCATTGCTGATTTGGTTTTGCAGTCAACTCTATAGGAGAGGATTAAAGCAGCCCAAAGAAATGATGCAGAACTAGTAGAGCTTATGGGAAAGGTACAAGATGGTCAAGAAATAAAGTTTAGCATCTCAAATGATGGAGCCTTGAGGTTCTGTACCAGGTTATGCGTTCCTGCCGATCCTGAGATTAAAAAGGTTATTCTGGAAGAAGCACATCGGTCCCTATATACTGTGCATCCGGGTAGCACTAAAATGTACAAGGATCTTCGAGAGTCATTCTGGTGGAGCAATATTAAGAGGGAGATAGCCCAGTATGTGGATCAGTGTTTAACATGCTAGGAAGTGAAGGCTGAGCACCAGAGATCGACAGGATCATTTCAGCCACTCCATATTCCTGAGTAGAAGTGAGAGCATATAGCGATGGATTTCGTCACAGGATTACCGCGGGCGTTGTGTGGACAGGACTTTATTTGGGTAGTG
The DNA here is from genome assembly GCF_029873635.1 of Malania oleifera. NCBI lineage: Eukaryota > Viridiplantae > Streptophyta > Magnoliopsida > Santalales > Ximeniaceae > Malania > Malania oleifera. The sequence goes on from NC_080420.1 coordinate 92,120,643, forward strand.
GTGGATCGATTGACAAAGATTGCCCACTTTTTTCCAATCAGAGTTAGCTACTCCATGGACAGATTGGATGAGTTATTCATGTAGGAGATAGTTAGGCTCCACGGCGCCCCAGTGTCCATAGTTTCAGATAGAGACCCACGGTTCACATCTCGTTTTTGGAAAAGACTGCAAGGGGCCATGGGTTCTCGGTTGTCGTTCAGCACAGCTTTTCATCCTCAGATAGATGGGCAGATGGAGATGACGATATAGATTCTGGAGGATATGCTGCGAGCATGTGTGCTGAACTTTGGAGGTCATTGGATGCAGTATCTGCCACTGGTTGAGTTTGCGTATAACAACAGCTACTAGGCCAGCATTGGGATGACACCGTATGAGGCGCTTTATGGTAGGAGGTGCTGATCCCTGTTATACTGGGATGAGGTTGGAGAGAGATAGGTATTGGGGCCATGATACAGTAGACTCAGGATAAAGTCGGACACATCAAAGATAGGATTAGGACAGCGTAGAGCCGGCAAAAGAGTTATGCTGATACTCATTGGCGAGAACTGGAGTTTGACGCAGGAGATCACGTATTTTTGAAGGTGGTTGTAGTAACCTAAAGAATAATAGTATTTAAATAATAAAGATGGAGAGAAATGGAAGTAGTAATAAAAGGAGGTAGTTGACTTCGTCAACGAACGCATTGCATTTTGAATATAATAACCCAAGAGATTTTCTCATGACCTCGTTGAAAAACATTGCGGATTCGTCGATGAGGGTACAAGAGGGTCTCGTTGAGGAGGGCAAGTTTCGTTGACAAGAAGATGCCGAGAGAGGATTTTTGGAAGTCTAAAATTCATCGACGAGGGTGCAGGTTCGTCAACGAACTTTCTACAGGACTCGTCGACGAGGTGACGTGGCTCAATGACAATAAATAATGCTAAACTCAGATTTTACGTAGAAAATTTCAGTCGAGAAACCCTCTCTTCATCCCCTACGGTTCCTTCCTCTTCTTTTTTCAATTTTGGCTCCGACAGTCGTCGGATGACAATCTGAGGCCACCACGATGCTTTTAACAGAGTTCTCTTCAAGTCTTCTGGGGCGAATCGTCGGTGGGATCGAGTCAAATTTCTTCTCAGATTCAGGGTAAGGTCTTTTAGTCAATTTTTGGCATCGTGGTAGTTGTAGGAAATGATGTAGGCAAAGAAATAATGATATTCTGTTCTGGCGAATTTTGTTTTCAAGGTGTCGAATAAGAAGCCTGCGGGGGTAGGACCGGTATACGCTAAGGGCTTTTTAATAGTCAAGTAAGGGAAATATGCTATGCTAGGTACTTCTAAAATGATTTCCAATATGAAATTTATATTTTTACCAGGTTATTTTTCACAGTAGGACTTTATACAGTTTATTAATTATGAATATTATGTATTAAATTACTGTGTGGCTTTAGAATATAAATATAGTACATGAGTATGTTTTACAGAATATACAGTCAGTGGATATGTTTTATAGTAATTTCAGAATACCATGATTATACAGTTTTCAGTACCATGACTTACAGATTACCGTTCAGTTTAGAAATATAGTTGAGACAGTTACAGTTTATTTCAGTGTCATGGTTAATACAGTTATTACAAAATCATGGTAAAACAATTAGTTGTATATAGAGATGTATTATATAGTATCAGACCATGTTGGGCCATTACAGTTTACAGAGCACGGTACCGTAGCTACAGATATTCAGTTCAGAGTGCAACCACCTATTCAGATAATACGTGGTAGTAGGTCGATCATGCCCAGACGTGGACACGCTCCCCATCATATATGGGTTAAGGAGTGGCCGATCTGACTGAGGGAGTATAGTGGTTTACCCTGGTCGGCCAACCTGGGTAGATCCCGCCTACGGGCCGTACAACCCTATCATAAGGGGTTAAATCATGACACACAGTTATCCGCGGGGAAGTTTTCAGTTATTATTATGTATATACAGTTTTACAGAGACAGAAATTATACTTATTTATATTAGAAGTATTTTGAGTAGAAACCTAAAATACAGATATGTTAAGCAACATGGAAATGGAGGTGGTTTCTATTATCTGTACTATATTTACAGCTTCAGTTATACATGATTATATAGCAACATATTTTCATAGTATTGTAACTCATTTGGAACACACTAGCAATAGCATATTTCGTTTTATTAAGCATTGGCTCATCCCATTACTTTAACATTTTTCAGGTGATCCAAGTAGGCGGGTAGACCAGGCTCGCAGATAAAGGGGCCTCAGTATTGCCTTGACAATAGAGTGAGTATTTTGGGAGTATTTTTGTATAGCCTTATCCAGTTGAGGGTATTTTGGGGAAACAATTATATATGTAATATTTAGACACTTTAGTATTGTATATTTTTTGGATTGTGTTATATGAATTCCGCTTCCCGTTGTCTAGGTTGACGGTTTGGTTTAGTTTAGTAGGTATCAGAGCATTAAGAATTTTATAGTATGTATTAAAAAAAAAAAAAAAGGACCCAGTTAAATAGCTTGTCATTACAATGGCACCACTGAAAGGTGTTATGAGGTTCGGGAGAAAGGGTAAGTTGAGCCCTAGATATATTGGACCATTCGAGATTCTTGAAAGAGTGGGTCCAGTTGCCTATCGTTTGGCATTACCACCGGTCCTATCTAGGATCCATGATGTATTTCATATTTCTATGCTGAGGAAATACGTCTCAGACCCCTCCCATGTGATCAGATATGAAGCACTGAATTTGGGTGATACTTTAGCTTATGAGTTAGTGTCAATGCAGATTATTGACTAGAAGGAACAGGAGCTACGCATGAAGAAGATTCCATTGGTAAAAGTTTTGTGGCGCAATCATGTCGTTGAGGAGGCTTCCTAGGAATTGGAGGATCAGATGCGCCAGAGATATCCACACTTATTCAGTGGAGCTTAGACTTGAGTTAGTCAGAATAAAAGGAATAATATTGTATATTTTTATTTGTATAATGTAACGTAAAATAGATAAAGTTTTTAATTTTGAAATATGAATGGTTTTAGGAGAATTTTGAAAAAGTTGTAATCTCCCAGAACCCTCGTTGTAACGACGGTATTCCTTCGCCATAAGTAAGGGTAATTAACAAAATTTAGGTGCTTTCTTTCTAAGGATGGAAAGCTGATGAATAAGCAAATTTCAAGAACGAAATTTTTATAAGAAAGAGAGAATGTAATAACCCCAAAAAGGGATATAGAAGATTAGCGGAGTGGTTCCAAAAAAATAAAAAAATAAATAAATAATTAATCAATTAATTAATTGGATTTAAAAAAAGTAAGAAAAAAATAATTAAATTTTATTTTATTTTTATTAATACAATATATTATTATTAATATTAATTAAATATATTATTATTATTATTCTCCTGAAGTTAGAAGCTTGTGGAGATTTGTTTTGTTTCTTTTGGTTTCTTTTTTTTTCTTTTTTTTCTTCTTCTTTCTACTGTCCTACGTGCGACAGACTCTCTCTCTCTCCTCTCATTCTCTCTCCCTCTCTCCTTGATTTCGTGATGGATTTTCGACCGATCGAAAATCGGAAGATACCGCTGGACTTTATTTCTACCAGAGCGGATCGGTGGTAGGAGCGGCATAAATGTATCTCTTGGGGTAAGCCAATTTCCCCTTTTTTCTTTAATTTCTTGCAAATTATAAGTCTGATTGACGACTGGACACCACCACAAGAATCTAGGGATGATTCTTTACAAATCTAGCGGGACGAAATTCTCGTGGGGTCGTCGTGGGCAAAATCCCAAATTTGGGGTACGAGGGTTATTAAGGGATTATTTTTAATTAATTAGTATTAATTTAGAAATGCTAAAATATTGAGCATCTCGAGTTGAAGTAGGATTTCTGAAATTTAGGACTCGGATGAGTGCCGCAAGTGTAATTTTGGAACCTGCAGGAAAATTTCAGAAAATTAAGTGGGGGTATTAAATATTAGTTTAGATGTTAATTTGGTGTGTATGGAGCCTAGGGAAGGTTAGATGAGTAGTATTTTGGGAAATTAAGTTAATTAGTCTGGGGGAAATGTAAATTGTAGGAGTTGAGTTTCGTGTGCCAAGGGCGTAGGATCTAAGTGTTAACGAGACTCTCAATAAGCCAGGTAAGAGAATAAATTATAATAGTATTTTTAGAATTACTCTTTAAATTAATATGTGAAAATATGCTTATAGCATTTTGTCTGAAAATTATTACGATATAAATATCAGATAAATTGTGTGGTATTTGGGTGATTTTAAATTGTGATTTTTTGGAGTATGAAAATAATATGTTATGAATATTAGATGAAAACTGTGTGGCACGTGACATGTGTTGAAAAAAATGTGAAATATAACGATGGGTATTTTTTGAGAAAATATTGAAATGAGAATGATTGATGTAATTAGTGAAAAATAATGAAATGTAATATTTATATGTGAGTGGAAATTATTTTCATGAGAAATGAGTTTGTACAAATAACTGGTATGAGTATTTTGGGAAAAGTGAAAATACGTGAAATATGATATATATTATTATAAGATGATGAAATGTGCACAGAAAATGATGAGATAATTTATATTGAACTGAATTGTGATATATTGGAATATGATTGATGAAATGTCAATACCGCATAATGATTGCAGGTATGTGGTAGTGAACCCTAATGGATGATCATGATATTGAGTATGGTACCATTGCTAGTGGTGTTAGTGGAACCACACGGACTCTTGGAGCGTGTGGCGTGACAGTCGACTGAGCCATTTTGTAGGGTTGTTGGGCCCCCTGAGTCCGGATCAGGGTTATAGGCCGACCAGTTGTACTAGAGACGCGATATGTGATATGATACTTTGATCTAACCGGGTCGGCCAACCGTGGTTAGATCCAGCCTTCGAGCCGCACAACCTTGACCATGGAGGGAAACATGGCGTGGATAGAAAGATCCTCAGGGTGGCCATGAGTTATAAACGCGATGTTGGTATTTGATACCAAGGATACTCATGAGCCGGAAAGTAAAATGAAAACGGAAAGTGAAAGAATGATAAAATTGGCTAAAATGAAAAATGAAAGAAAGAATGGAAATTGAGAATTAAAGAATGTTAAATATGAGAAATGAACTGTGTGAATTAATGGCATAAATAATTAAGGCGAAGTAAAACTCTCAGCCTGAGGGCTTACTGAGTAAGGTGAGTGCCCTGATAGGTATCAAATGTGGTCATACTCGACTGCATAACGTGTTAGGGCAGAGGGAAGCTACCTGTATGGGCGGGTAATCTTCCCTATTCTCAGAAACTTTGTGGGTAAATATGTGTTGGAAATCATTGAATTTGAGAAATGGTTTTAAGGCTTATAAAAGCTTGTGTTGTATATCTATATGACTGTAAGAATATATTTGCTAGTGTATTTTCTCAGGTGAAATGATTATTTGAAATGTAAAGTGTATTATAATCGTACTCATATGACCACACACTGTAAATAATTTATTCCTTCTTACTCAGATGTGTCTCACCCAAATTATCTAAATTTTTTAGGGGACAGAGATAGGCTAGGCGATAGAGCTTCGTGACCATTGGGAGCTGAGGCCTTGACACACAGGGTGAGTTTCTGGACTAGGGGAGGTGTAATTCCCTTAGTGTTGAGTAGTTTTTGAGTTTGTGATAATGATGTATATGTGTGTATGTAGATACTATGAGTATTGTATTCTGAATGATATAAATACAATGTCTTCCGCTATTACGTTTTGTAAATAAAATGACTTTTTACCCGGTACCCAATGTGGGTCGGGTCGTACAAATGATAGTAGGGTTGTTGACGTGGCCGATTTGTGAATGTTATGGATGACGTGTGAGTATTTAAATAATTTATTTATTATAAATTTTTTTTTATGGAAATCGGGGCATCACATCTTTACTCATTTGCAATCCTAATGAAGGTAAAGTTGTTTGCATCTTACCTTTTCCAGACAATTCGTGGTGTGGGAGCCTTGTGTATTGGTTGTTATATGTGTATTTTTTAATTGAAACTATATACAAAAAAAAGTTATGAATTTCACATAAATATTTAATATAAACATTAAACTAATTACAAATTTATGGGTCAACCAAACCAATCCAATTGTTGTTCACAATATATTAACTAATTTTAAAACATATTCGAGGCAAATTTAAATATCTAGACAATTTTCTTTCAAACTTTGGCGTGGTTGCTGTGAAGAACCTCATATAAAAACATTCAATGAAAATGTGTCTAATTAGAGATAGTGTTACCCTAGATACAACTGTATCATCTTCTCCTCTAGTTATGTCTCGACATGCTAATTATAAATGAAGTTACTTGTATAAATGTAAAATATTTGGAAAATGAAAATCTGAGCAGTATCTAATCTTTAGGTTCGACCAAGAAAGTTTCAACACACATGCTTATGCATAAGCATACGTACTTGAAATCATGTTTGATGTGGAATATGAAAGATAATGAAAATATAAACAAGATGGAGGATCTAGGCCACAACACTATTTGACTTTGGGTCTCCTACCTCTTCAACAATATTTCCTTATTGTTATGATTTCATGGCTGAAATAGCTTCCACAAGGGTTGAAAGGAAGTGACTATGAGAACGTATTTGATATGCTTCAATGAAGCCTGAATGATAGTGGTTGGGGGGCGTGGTCATGGTTCTCTAACGGAGAGAACTCTCATACAATCTGTAAATACCTTTTATTTGCTTCAATGGAGACCGTGAATGAGAGTGGCTGAAGGGCATCATTGCTAGTTCTCTAGCGGAGAACTTGTTCTGCAAACTCACATATTTGAGGCCTTTTTTTTTTTTTTTTCCTTGTCTTGACACTATGAATGGAGAAGAGGGATGAGCTAGCGTGGTGTAGAGGGAAAGAGTATGAGAGAAAAATAAAGGGATTATAATTAAATTATTTTGTTTATTTTAAAATTTAAAAGGACTCATCAACTAGGTCCCACCATGCACTTTGATTGTTTTTGCTGAGCAAGAATAACCACAAAGGATCTAAATTTTTATAGATTAAAACATGCTATTTTTACAATTTTCTTAGGGAAAAAAAGTGTTTGGGAGCAAACAGATAACTAATCCAAATCAAAATAAGGAACCCTAGCAATAACATGTCCTCACCATAACCTGGGCATTTCTCTCACCCCATTTCTCACACATAGACAGACATGCACATTGGGTCTCGTGCTTTATTGCCTTCATTAATTTTGCTTTACTCTCCAATTATGGTGACTAATCTTAAAATCAAAGCTTGCAATTAAGTTTATGCCCTATGCTCTATTCTCACTTTCACTTTTCAAATAAATAATGCATTGAATTCTTCTCAACAAACCAACAATAGGTTATGATTGCATTTTCATGATTCTTTTACCTTGTCTAATTGACCTCCATTGGTACAGTCTTATGCTAGACCTAGCATATGTTTTGGACCTTGTAGTGGCAACCTATTTCTTAATAATGATTTCAAAGTTTGTTTAGATGTCGAGAAAGTTGAAAGGAAATGAGAATGAAATAAAATGAAATTTGAAGTTGCTTATTATATATATATTAAAAATTTTGAAAAAGGGACGAATCTAATTCTCGAGTAAGCCAAGAAACTATATTAAGCTGACTTAAGAGGATTTGACTTTTTTTTTAGTTGAAAAAAAAGGAAAATTCAAAAAAATTATGGTTGTTTCTATAGATTTTTTCATTTTCTTAAGATACTTTGTGATGCCTTTTGACCACGAGTTTTAACTTTAAATATGTTCAATAAACCAACAAATAAAAAAATCAAAAATAGGGATTCCTCCCAATGTACATAAAGTTTTATTTCTATTTAGCTTGATGGGTTTAGGAAATTAGAGTCTCTTATTAACTTGGAGTTATTGCATGGATGTTGTGTTTGAACATGATTTCCTAATATGGTTTGTTGGTTTGCGTGCATATGTTTGATTTGATTCATCTCATCATTATTTGGTATGTTGGTTTTATGTGCTATATTGACATAAGATGTTCTTGAGTTTCCTTTGAAAATATTGGTGCATGATGTGCATTGAGGATCCTTTGAATTTATGAATGAATCAAACTTAATAAAACCTTGAGGAATGCGCTAACTTAATTAATCCAAAAATGAAACTCCTAAGTGGCATATGATAATGTTCTTTCGGGGTTCTTGAAGTAAAAGAAGCCCTGAGAACTTAATGGGATACTCGATGGTCATTAGGGTGGAACAATATCTAAAGGGAAATAGCCTAATCTTAAAATGAAGAATCAATGACCATGCATGACTTTTGTTTGAAATTCTAAAGTTGTTTTGTATTGTCTATGGAATGAGTGTGTAGGAGCGTTAGTACTTTTCCTTCTTATAATTGTATGCTCAAACTTAGTTTTGATACACCAAATCTTTGACTATCAATTCCTTAGACCCTAGAGTAGCTAGTTGACTAATCAACTGGTAGTAATTAATTAGGCGCTCAGGACAAAGTAGGTTAGTGGCTACTTCATTTGCATGTTTTGACCTACATCATTCTCCATAAATAATTTCTCATATTAATTTGTCATCTCTGTTGAGGTAGTTCAAAGATTCACCTCATTAAAAGGTGGCAATTTTGAATGCGATGACAATAATTATCAAGAATTTTTGACATCTCCAAAATACAACTCAAACCACAAGTTATGTCAATAACAACTTATGGCTACAAGCAATTATTAGGTTTGCAAACGAACCAAATCGCTTTGGGAGTTCAACTTGATAAGAGCTCATTTAGCTTTATTATTATCTTAATGAGCAACTACCAAGCCTAATTTTTAGGTTTGGTTAGTAAACAAGCCGAGCATGAGTATAGACTGGCTCGACTCATTTTAGTTTGTAAACAACTCAATTAAGCTTGATAATAGGCACATTTACAAATTTAGTTTTTAAATTATTTTATTCATTTAATTTAAGTTATCAAATCAATTATTGCTTTGCACAGCACAAATCATCCTAAAAGAAAACTCCTAAATAATTTGTTCTATTAATTCGTCAATTACATGTGGGAAAAAGGCTTGTATAGAAGAGGATAGACCTAAGAAGATTTTCATTTTCCAATGTGGGAATTGGGAATCATGGGAATTGAGAGTTGGTGGGAAAAAAGCCCTATGCATAGTGCCAACTATTGTGTAGCTGGAGTTAGGAGACGCATGAGCTGTGATCTACAAGCTGGAGATGCATCCACGTAACTATAACTTGCGGATATTAATTTTAGATGAATGTAATTCCTCAATTTTATTTATTGTGATTTACACTAGCTATCTATAAATAAAGAAGTTGTTAAGAGGTAATACACTAAGAAGAAGGAGAGAGTGTAGAGAAGTGAGGAAGAGAGAAGAGAGAGAGAGAGGTGCCTCTCAGAGATTGTATTTTTATGGTTGTATAGTGAATTGTGGTGTGCTCCGTGGACGTAGGTTGATCTAGAACGAACCACGTAAATTTCTGGTGTCTCTCAATTTTCTAGTGCTTGTTTATTCCTCACAGGGTCCTAACAAGTGGTATCAGAGATTGGTTTAGAGCAGAAATGCCAAATTAGAGAAATTTATCGAAAGTAGAGCCCTGTCCAGTGCCTCAAAATTGAATTTTGAGGCCACCATCACGTTCATCTTGCTGAGACGAAGCCAACAATGCAAACCGAAGCTCGAAAGGAGCCCAGATGGCACCACACGCGCCAACACGCGCCTCGCTGGAGTTGACCGTGTCCTCGTGCACCCTTACGCACTCCACGCGTCTTCCTCACCCGGCCGCCTCAACCCGACCTGGTAACCGCTCTAGACCCAGACCGTACCCAACCTAGATCCATACCCGGCACGACTAGCCATCCACGTCAGTGAGCCCCTGACAGCGCCTCGTCAGCTGCCACGTCACCCCGCCACGTCAGCAGTGAGACCCACAGTGGGACCCATAGAATCTGTTAGCAGGTGAGCCCACATGTGCCACATCAGCAGATGGCGTCTGTTAACGGCGTTAGTGATATCGTCGGGAATATTTCGTCAGTCAGAGGAATATTCCGTCAGTCAGAAGAATATTCCATTATAGTTGGTCGGTTTTGACCGAAAGTTTGATTGATTTTTGAAGCAGTTTCGGGTCCATTTTTCAAATAACTTGAACAATTTCTAATGTTTTCGACCATTTCGGATCCAACCATGCTATCCATTTTAGCTAATTCCATATCTATAGTAGAAAATCAAGATGTCGAATGAAAAAAGCTCAAATATCGAGATGTTTAACGGCAACAATTTCGGTTTCTAGAAGATGTAGATTGAAGATTACTTGTTTGGTAAGGAGTTGCACTTACGATTGAAGGGTAAGCTAGCATCTATGAATGAGGATGAGTGGGAGTTGCTTGACTGGAAAGCTCTCGGAGCTATTAGAATGACGTTGTCAAAGTCTGTGACATTTAATATCAAGCACATATCAATCACCAAGTCTCTAATAGATGCGCTTTCTAACATGTACGAGCAGCCATCAACAGCTAATAAGGTACATCTTATGAAAAGGTTATTTACTATGTCCATGTCTGCAGGTAAAAGTTTTGGCAGACATTTGAATAGTTTCAACGAGTTGTTGAACCAACTTGCTTTAGTCGGGATTATATTTGATAGTGAGATTCATGCTCTATTGATTCTCAATCAGTTGCCCGAAAGTTGAAATGGTGTTGTTGCTGCAATCAGTAGCTCCACAGGGAAATCAAAGCTAGTATACGATGAGGTCGTCGGCATGATTTTGACAAAAGAAATCAGAATGCAATCAACCCATGGTTCCACTTCGAGTTCAACTTTAAACATGGAAAGTCGAGGCAGAGGAAATAGGCATGGACGATCAAACAATCGCGGAAGATCTAGGCCCAGGTGGTCTAAATCCAGAAATCCCAAAGGTTCTCAGGACACAGGTTTCTAGGGCACAAAAAATATTTAGTGTTGGAATTGTGGAAAAACTGGTCATTACAAGAACCAGTGCAAAGGTCTGAAGAAAGAATATGAGACAAAGGCGAAGACAGAAGCAAATGTTGTTTTAGAAAATGATGATATGTTGATCTGCTCTTTGGAGAGCAAATGGGAGTCTTGGGTGTTAAACTCTGGAGCTTCATTCCATGCCACTTGCAATAGAGATTGCCTAGAGAAGTATACAACAGATGATTTCGGTAAAGTATACCTTGGCAATTATCAACCTTGCGACATTGCTGGTTAGGGGACAGTGAAGATCAAGATGAATGGGTCAATATGGAGCTGAGAGATATCAGATATATTCCATACCTGAGGAAGAACTTGATCTCAGTTGGTCAATTGACAGATGAAGGATATAACACAACTTTCATTGGTGATGAATGGAAGATTTCGAAGGGTGCATTGACAATTGCACGAGGTAAGAAAAGTGGTACTTTTTATGTAACTCCTAATGCATGCATGTTTGTTACATTTGCTACAAGAAATGATGATAGCAACATATGGCATCAACGACTCAGACACCTGAGTGAGAAGGGACTCAGGGTGACGTACTCAAAGGGAAAGTTGAGTGATTTACAGTTGGTGAAGATTGACACGTATTAGGATTGCATATTTGGGAAACAAAAGAGGGTCAGTTTTCAGACGAACACTAGTACCCCAAAGAAGGAGAGACTTGAGCTAATCCATTCAGATGTATGGGACCAACGATCATTTCATCCACAAGCGGGAAGCATTACTTTGTGACATTTATTGACGATCCTTCGCGGAAGGTATTGTTTTACTTCCTGAAATATAAATATGATGTTTTTTATGCTTTTAAGATTTGGAAAGCAATGGTAGAAAATAAAACTGGTTTGAAAATGAAGAAGCTGAGAACTGATAACGGTGGTGAGTATGATGATACCAAGTTTAAGAAATTTGCTATAAGCATGGTATCATAATGGAAAGAGTTGTGCCAGGTACGCCTCAGCACAATGGTAGCTGAGCGGATGAACATAACATTGACAAAAAAAGTCAGAAGCATGTGTATGCAGTCAAACTTACCAAAGATGTTTTGGGCAGAAGCAGTCAACACAATAGCTTATTTGATTAACAGGAGTCCATCAGTACCATTGGACGATAGTCTACCAGAAGAAGTATGGAGCGGTAAAAAGGTAAAACTTTCACATTTGAGAGTTTTTGGTTGTGTTGCATATGTACATATCAATGATCATGTCAAGAATAAGCTTGATCTGAAATCTCGGAAATGCACCTTCGTCGGTTATGGTGGAGATGAATATGGGTATCACATTTGGGATGATGAAAACAAAAAAGTGATCAGAAGCAGAAATGTGATTTTTGATGAAAAGGTAATGTACAAAGATAAACACATAACAGAACCTATAGAGTTCGAAACAACCTATGTTGATGTGGATGATGCCCTAAAAGGTGTAAGGACACGTCAGCGGAGCACCGAGAATCCTCAGCAGAACACCGAGAATACTCAGGCAGAGGAACCTATGGAGTAAATTGTTGCACCACCACCTCCTACTCCAGCACCAAAGCTTAAGAGATCTTCTCAGTAGCATGTACCAAATAGGAGGTATGTGAATTATTTATTTCTTACAGATGGAGGAGAACCTGAATGCTATGTTGAAGCGTGTTAGGCAGAAGATTCGAGCAAGTGGGAGCTTGCAATGAAAGATGAGATGAAGTCTCTTACCTCCAACAAAACATGGGAACTAGCTAAGTTGCCTAAAGGTAATAAGGCTCTTCACAAAAAAATGGGTGTATAGGATCAAAGAAGAGCATGATGGATCTAAGAGGTATAAAGCCCAGTTAGTAGTCAAAGGTTTCGAATAGAAGATAGGAATTGATTACACTGATAGTTTTGCACCAGTTGTGAAGCTGACAACCATCAGATTTGTCTTGAGTATTGTTGCCTGAGAGGGCTTACATCTTGAGTAGTTGGACGTGAAGATGACATTTCTTCACGGTGATCTTGATGAGAAAGTTTATATGCAACAGCCACAAGTTTTTCAGTTAAAGGTAAAGATAATCTTATATGCAAATTTAAGAAGAGCTTGTATGGTCTCAAACAAGCTCCTAGGCAGTGGTACAAGAAATTTGACAGCTATATGCAGAGGAACAATTTTTAGAAGTGCAATGCTGACCACTGTTGCTACTTCAAGAGGTATCGTACTAGCTATATTATCCTATTGTTATATGTTGATGATATGCTAGTCGCATGATCAAATATAGAAGAGATCAAAAAATTGAAGCAGCAATTGTTAGAGGAGTTTGATACGAAAGACTTGGATCCTGCAAAGCAGATTCTTGGGATGCGGATTTCTAGAGATAAACAACAAGGAACGTTGCGGTTATCTTAGTCATAGCACATCAGTCATGTTTTATAGAGGTTTAACATGAGCAGTGCCAAGGCAGTAAATACACCATTAGCAGGTCACTTTCGAAGGATCAGTTTCCCCAGACAGATGAAGAAAAATATTTCATGGCTAAGGTACCATACGCCTCAGTCGTTGGAAGTCTCATGTATGCTATGGTTGGTACCAGATGAGATATTGGCCAAACAGTGGGAGTTGTCAGCAGGTATATGTCAAATCCAGGGAAGATTCACTAGGAAGCAGTGAAGTGGATTTTGAGATATCTACGTGGCACTATTGACAAGTGCCTATGTTTCGGCAAAAGCGATTTGAAAATTCAAGAACTTGTAGATGCTGATTTTGCAGGTGAAATTGATCATCGCAGAAGTACTACCAGGTATATATTCACTATTGGCAAAACAATTGTTAGTTAGATGTCACAGATACAGAAGATTATTGTTTTATCCACTACAGAAGTTGAGTATGTAGTAGTGATAGAAGTTAGTAAAGAGATGATTTGCCTTTAGGGTTTATTAATAAAGCTTGGATTAAAGTAGGAGAGGAATGTTTTGTAGAGTGCGATACATCTGGCAAAGAACTCCGCATTTCATTCTAGAACTAAACATATTGGACTGCGTTATCACTTCGTCTGATCTCTGATAGAGGACGGCGTGTTGATACTTGAAAAAATCTAAGGTAGCAGAAATCTAGTAGATATGTTAACAAAGGTAGTGACTATAGAGAAGCTGAAGTTGTGTTCAACTTCAGCTGGTCTTCATGCCTAAAGACATATTTTGAGCACATCATTTATTCATATACTGATACTGGTTGAGGAGGCGTCTACGTCTCTAAGTGGGAGATTTTTGTGTAGCTAGAGTCAAGAGACGCGTGAGCTGTGATCTGCAAGCTGTAGACACATCCGCGTAGCTGTAATCTGCGGATATTAATTGTAGATGAATGTAATTCCTCAATTTTATTTATTGTGATTAACTCCAGCTATCCATAAATAGAGAAGCTGTTGAGAGGTAATACACTGAGAAGAAGGAGAGAGTGTAGAGGAGTGAGGAAGAGAGAAGAGAGAGAGAGAGAGGTGCCTCCGAGAGATTGTATTTTTCCGGTTATATAGTGAATTATGGTGTGCTCCATGAATGTAGGTCGATCTAGACCGAACCACGTAAATTTATGGTGTCTCTCAATTTTTTGGTGCTTGTTTATTACTCATAGGGTCCTAACACCGACAAATGGGTGTATTTCATCATACTCTTGTGCAGGTTCCTAACATTCCTGTTAGATGGACAAAGGCTACAAAGGACTCGAGTGAGGCTGTTTGCTGTTACTGGCGTTGTTTTTTGTTTTGTTTTTTTTTGGGGCTTGGCTTGTTACTGGAATTATTGGTGTAGGGATTTTGAACTTGAAAGCAAGAGAACCATTGTAACCTACAAGGTCAATCTGCAAGGCATTGAAAGGGCCGTATGCTGGGAAGATAATGTCCCACATCAAGAAAATAAAGAAAACTTGACTCCTCTGCAGTTTATAAAAAGCTACTGCCTAACTATAATTCTTCTCATCAGCTCATGATGTGTGAACCTGCTTCATAATGGGCCGTGTTGTTGTTTATCCACGCTTAATTGTAGGTCAAGCCTTTTGACTTGTTGTATTACTAGTAGGCCTAATTTCTGTTGGTTGCTTTAGTCATTTTGTTTGGTTTTTAAAAGACTAAATATTAAATATTTAATTAATTTTGACCAAGTCAAAATTTTCAGCTGTGCCTGAGCTTGGTTTAAAACGAGCTCGAGCCCAAGCCCAAGCCCAAGCCGCACCTACTATTCTTTCAAGTTGAGTTTCAACATACTAAGGTTCAGTGTGACTTGTTTACAACCCTTCAATTGTATCTTCAATTGAATTATATTACATACTTTCATAACATATTAAGTCATTTTGATTTTCAAAATAAAAAAAAAATAGAAAGATTGATTAAGTGGTCCCATCATGCACTCCAATTGTTTTTATTAGGTCATTAATCATTTTTTCTTTCATTTCAACTTGAAAATTTTAGTTTTTTTTTCCTTTCAAATATCAGTTCATTTTAATTTGACCAATTCAATAATCATGGGTAATATATAACATATACAGTTTTAATAATTTAAATTAATAAAAATTATATTATCATAAGACCAACGCTTAAATTTTAATAATAAATATATCAAATTCATAATTAATTATTATAGATGAAAAATCTAAATTTGTAGTGTTTTAAATTTGTAATTAGATCAAAGAATAAAATAATTCAATTTCAATTTGTATTTTTCAATGAACTGAAATTTTAAATTAATAATCATTCCAAAAGACGAACCAATTAACCAAACATTTTATTATTAAGAAGTACCTAATTTTTTCTCCATTAGACCATGCAAGGAAAAAAGAAAGAAAGATTGAGAGCGAACCAGAGATACTCTAAATCGAAATAGGAACCCTAACAAATAACGTTTCCCCCCATTTGGTGTTTCTCTCACCAACCCCCACCCCACCCCCCCTCTAACCCGCAGGACAGGCAGGCACAGCGGCCCTCGGGCTCTACTGCCTTCAGCTCTACTCGCCAACTATGGCGTCAACCCTGGAAATCGAAGCTCGCGAGTAAGTTCTTGTCGCGCCCTCTCTTCTCACTCCCACTCTTCAAAGATAGTGCACTGAATTCTTTTCAGCAACCAAGCAGCAGGTTACGGAGGCATTTGCTTGATTCTTTTATCCCGTATCTCTGACCTGCATTGACATGGCGATATGCTTGACATTACATAGGTTTTGGCTTTTGTTTATGGGAAAATAAATTGAAAAGTTTCGTGGAGTATTCCTTTTCCGGCCCTGTTGCTTTTCCTTAGCAACCCATTTCTTAATAATAACTTCAAACTTTGGTTGGATGCTGAGAAGTCTAAGGAAATGAGAATGGAATGAAGTTGATTGGATTTAACATTTTTCTATTTTTTTTTTCAATTTCTGATCAGAATATAAAAGTATAATTGCCGGGCTTCTAGGATGGCAGAAAAATCTAATCTGACATATAATATATTGCAGCGTCATTAAAATTGTCCTTCAATTTTGCAAAGAAAATTCGTTGCACCAAACCTTTCAGACGTTGCAGAGTGAGTGCCAGGTTTCTTTGAATACAGTGGACAGCCTTGAAACATTTGTTGCAGATATTAATAGTGGAAGATGGGATGCAATATTGCCTCAAGTGGCACAACTTAAGCTCCCAGAAAAGAAACTAGAGGATTTGTATGAACAGGTAAAAAATACATAAAGCAGTAGAGCAAATATTTTCATTTCCTCTGGCACATGTTTGAAATTTTGTGATCCAGTAGCTGCTTCTACCTGCTATATCCTTTTTTAACTTATTATTCATATGTCAAGTTGATTGGTGCATAATTGATATGCACATGTTGTTGCCTCCGCCCCTGGAAAGGGGGGGGGGGGGTTCCTACCGTCCTACAATGCACCAATTACATGCATATGCTTTTTGTCTAAAAAATATTTCCTTTGTATGTTATAGTCTTTATGATTCACTCCCCTTGTAAATTCTTTCCCTTTTAATGAAATTTCTTTTGCTATAAAAAAAATTAAAAATGCTATTGCCTTTATGTGGTGTCTATATGTGGTTGACATATTGAGATAAATCAATTGGAGGTTGTGGTGCTGTTCTGATTTTACCATTATTATTATTTTATGTAAGTACAATTCATCAGAAGATGCCAAGGGAATGAGCCTAAGTACACACGTTTTATACAGCAAGGTGCAGTGGTACACCATCGAACTGCGAGAAGAAAACATAAAACGCAGAAAAAAACGGGGAAAAATAGCTGTAACGCTGTAGAATTCATAACATCTAAAAACTAATAAAAAATGATCTAGTTGAAGAAAATGTATGCACATGAAAATAAAATTCCTAAAAAATCTATTTAGCTTAGCCATTATTGCTTCTGGTTTGAAACACCCAATAGTTATGGTCAGCACATAGTTACTAGAAATCACTGACACCGTAGCCAACCACATACTGGTACAAATGTTCCAAAACATGTACATTTTAGTTTTGAAATGCTAAATCTAATGGTACTAGGTTTTAATTCAATATTTTTCACATAACATATGTATTTATTTGTTAAAGTGGAGAATCATACCACTATAATTCCCTCCTAGTTCATTATTTATCTATTTCACGAAAGAAAATCTCTTTTAGATTTTGAAACTTAGATTTTGAAACACTTCAACATCCTCTCCAAAACATAAAAGTGCTATTAAATATTTTTGACGAATATATCTACATAAGTATACCCCCAACTTTCCACATTTCAGAGCATATGCTGTGCCACAATCTGATTCTTGTTCCATGAACCAGAACGGTAACATTGGGTCCGCACAAATACACCACATTAATTAACCTGCAATTGCCCATGGAATCAACAAAATTTGATCCAAGTCAAATTTTCCACTTTTCTATATCCAAAGTTGTTGCCAAATGGATGATTGCAAAGAGAACTCTTTCTCCTTCTGCACATTTTTTCTTCTTTATGAAAAGAAAATTTACTGTACTGTTGGTGTTAATTGTAGAATATGGATTATGTGGACCAAAGGAAATCTTTAAACTTGGAGTTGGAGTCTCCATATGTGTTCAGCTGACGGAAATGGTTTGAATAGGAGTAGAAACAAGAAAAGTAGATTAGGATATATGAGTTATAGGTTCTAGTACCATCCAAAGACCAAATCCTCTTGTATAGACCCATGGACAAGTGCCAAGAACAAGGATAATGAGAGGTGGTTTATGATTCATCTCTCATTTGAATTTTTGGAAACAAAAAAAGAAAAGAAAAGAAAAGAAAATTTGAGAAATTGAGAACCCGTTCAAAAGTGTAATAACAAGGTATAGGAGCATTCTGAATAAAAAGATGATGAAGTCAAGGAAATTTTGGAGTAAAAAGGTGTATTCTTGTTGCAAACACCTTCATGGATACGAGAATCATCACCAATATTATGTCTTACATGGGAAAGAGAAGTGGCAGATCCAACTGTAAAAATCATTTTGTGTGAGGCCATGCTTGGCATGTAAGTCCTAATCACTTTATGCCAAAGGAGGTGATGTTCTAGGGGCAATCACTCCCACCACTTCCATTTAGCATAGGGAATGATTTAAGGCACCAACTTAGAATGAACCCTCTCCCTCGCCATTAGGTTTATGATGAACTTTTCAACAAACCAAATGTTCCTACTTCTTGATTGGCATCTGTCTTGTTTGGTATTGTTGTTGTTCTTTATTTTTTGTTTCTATTTTTGCACAATGAAGAAACGTATTATAAAAAAGTGTTTGTTCATGTTGCTAGTTTTCTGTTTTTGTTGTCAGTTTTTGGCTGTTTGTGAAAAAATTGAAAACTAGATTTTTTGATTTCTAGTTGTTTTGGCAATGTGTTGCCAGGAATTTTAATATCCAAAAATAATTTTTTTGGATTAATTTATTCATTTTGCACACACTTTTTGAATAAAAATAAAATAAAATGATCATATGAATTTAAATATAATTAAAATAAAAATATACATAAATTTCAAAAGCAAAATATTTTTACTATTTTTCAATTGTCATGTACAATAAGATTGTTATTGTAAAGTGAATTTTGAAAATATAACAATTTAGTAGAATAATTATAATATTTTATTTTTATTATAGTATTTTAAATTTGTATTATTTTGCACTTTTATTATTTTAATCATATTTTTATAATATTATTTGTTTAAAACGAAAAATGAGCTTTTTTAAATAATTTTTTAATTTGTTTTAACTTTACAAATATTAACCAAATGTGTTGCTACTTTCTGGTTTTTGGTTTCTATTTTTGGTTTTTGTTTCTGGTTTTTGTTTGCATAATTTTTGACAGTGATACTAAAAAACCCCGTAAGATTTGTAAATTTGATTTGAGGGGAAGTGACAATCATTAGAAACTACTTGTGAATGCGAAATAAGTAAACTGTTGGAAAAAAAGTTGAAAGTTCGAAGTATCATAATTTCTTTCCCCTTGTCCTTTTTCCTCTTAATGGTTCTGGAATTAGTTATCAAGGCATTTGGCTGGTGTGATGAGACTTGGATGCTGAATATTTCAAATTAATTTTGTAAAAATTAGTACACTGCAAATGAAAAAAGTAAATGTTGACAACACTTCTTATTGTTTGCCTTTTGATATGTATTTGAATGTAGTAGGTGCTGTATATAGATTCTATGATTTTTATGCTTGGGTTAAGACTTAAAGCCTTCTTTGTTGCTCCTTTGCTCGGTTCATGGAGTGGAGCTCGTCTTGTATGTTGTATTCTTGTTTATTTATTTATTTATTTTTATTTTTTAAATTTTATAAGCTTGGCTAGTTGGCTTTTTATTGGACTTGGCCATGAGATTCAAAATAGGTCCTAGAATTTGGACTCATTGGTTTTGGAAAATGGGGGAAACGGAATTTGGAACTAATGACATTTCCAGAAAATAGATTGTAGTGATTTGTTAAGTCATTAACTATGAGCTTTATAGATGTATCCAACAGACCTCAAGATTTTTTTCCTGGATTTTAATGATCGTCATTTGTGTGGACATAATATTCTACAGGCAATAAATTTCTTGTTTGCCTGGGTGGCAGCATCGTAATGGTCTAGCTTTAAACCTCAGGGCGCTTCAGGTTGTGATCCATTCGTGTTCTTAAAGTTGTTAATTACTAATGTTGAGGACCTGTTTGTTTGACCCTAGGCCATATGCATCTATGTGTTATGGTGCTAATAACCACCTTTTTACATGTAATAAAAGATCACCGAAATGTAAGAAAGGTTAATTCTAGATCCTTAACAGTACATATGAATTGGACACCACCCTTCCTCTTATTGATGAAGGCATGCATGATACATATCCCCTCACTTTTTTGGCGCATACGCAGAGATTCATGCATGCATGCACATGTGGACACCTTCAAAATACAAATGCATGTCGCTTGGACCTTGTCCACGATGGTGTTTAGGTGTTTTAGTTGTCTTGAACTGAAACTCAGCATAACAAGGTCCATAACAGACATTCACTTGCACACAAACCTTGTTTTTTATTTTTTATTTTTTATAAATATTTTGTTCTTCCCCTTGC
This sequence comes from Malania oleifera, assembly GCF_029873635.1. Lineage (NCBI taxonomy): Eukaryota > Viridiplantae > Streptophyta > Magnoliopsida > Santalales > Ximeniaceae > Malania > Malania oleifera. Next base: position 92,141,146 of record NC_080420.1, read on the forward strand.
TTTATTTAACAAATTATAATTTCTCTATTTTCTCATATTTTCTATTTTCTAGATTGTTTTAGAAATGATTGAACTTCGGGAGCTAGATACTGCGCGTGCTATTTTGAGGCAAACTCAGGCTATGGGTGTCATGAAGCAGGAGCAACCTGAAAGATATTTGCGACTTGAGCATCTTTTAGTTCGAACTTATTTTGATCCGCATGAGGTTAGTCTGAAATGCATTTACTTTTCAAAGTTCAATCTCTTAGTTTCCTGTATGTTTTTATTGGTGAGAAAAGTGTCAATGTAATTGGCATAATATATGTTCTTCTTATGACATGCATTTTATGAAAAGAAAATAGCAGATGTGATCTTCTAAGTTCATTTATCAAAAAGAAAACTTGATCTGAACTTTAGAGGTGAGAGAATGAGGTTGAGGAAAGGGGATTTTGGGGACACTAGAAAGGCTAAGAAACGTATGAGAGAGTTGGGGAAGTTGGCTTTGTCAATTAAATATGACAAGGATGGTAAGTCACATCTAGGGTGCTTTTTTGTGCAAAATGAAGATCCTTCCTTGGAATTTTAGAGGTCTAGGTAGTTGGGGGCAAGAGTAGAGTGGTTAAGGAGCTTATATCAAAGATCAACCTTGATATTTTGTTTCTTTAGGAAACTAGCTGAGGGAGGTTGATTCCTTCACAATTAAACAGAATTCTTGGGTTTATCTTCCTTCATTGGAGGCATTTAAGGGTCAAATTATTGTTTGGGATACTAGATAGAGTCCTTTAAGAAAATCCTCGAGGGGTCCTACTGTTTGTCTATCCACCTTTTAACATTAGGGGTGTAGGAGATTGGCATTTTTCTTCCATATATGGTCGAATGGTGTTTCTTTGAAATGTCAATTCCTCGAGGAGCTTGTAGATGTTTTTGGTTTGTGTAGCCCTTACTTTGTCGTTTTTTTTTTTTTTTGGGGGGGGGGGGAAGGGTACTAATGTGTCTCGCAACTCTAGAGAGGTCCTAGAGAACCGTAGGAGCTCCACGTGTATGAGAAGATTTAACTTCTTTATTTGGGATAGTAGGCTTAGAGGTATCCCTATCGATAATGACACTTTCACCTGGGAGGCTTTCAGGGATAGACAGGCACGCTCCCGTATTGACAGATTTCTATTTATAGATCAGTGGGAGGATGAATTTCCTCATTTCGTTTAGAAATCCTCCCTAGACCCATTTCTGACCACTACTCCTCTCCTTCTAGAGTCTAACCCTATGAAGTGGGGGCTTACTCCCTTCCATTTTGAGAACATGTGGTTAACTCATCCTTCCTTTAGGGAGAGGGTTAGAGGTGATGGAGTGAGGGTTAGATGGAAGGATGGGAGGGTTTTAAATTCATGAAGAAGCTGAAATTCTTAAAGTCTAAGTTGGAAGATTGGAATAAAGAGATTTTTGGAAATGGCACAGATGCTAAAAATGGTATCCTCTCTAAACTTGCAGGGCTAGAATACTACTCCCGCTGTCTCTATTTCTTCCATTATTTACACTCCTAATTCTCCCTTCAATCTTATGTCAATTAGCAAGCTTACAAAGTCGTTATATTGTTTTGTAACCTTCTTTCTTGATTTTGTGGTTACTTAGGATCTAAAGACGAGGAAGACAATTGGCATAGGATGTGTGGTTCGTGGACTTTACTATGAGTCGCTCTAGCCTCCCATTGCTTGCACAATCGTTGCTACACCACTTCAAATCCATCGTTGCCTTGGTCATCCGCCCTTGGACAAGTTGAAACAATTGGTTCCTACCTTGTGTTTTGTGCCTAATCTTGAGTGTGAGTCTTGTCAATTCGGAAAACATCATATTTTTCCCTTCACTTCCCGAGTTGATAAACAGGCCTTTTATGCTAGTCCATTCCAATGGTTGGGGTCCTAGTCATGTCACGTTGAGTTAGGGCTTCGGCACTTTGTTACATTTGTCAATGACAACTTTAGAATGACTTGGTTGTGTTTAATACTTTAATGAAAGATTGTTTTGAGTTGTTTAATATCTTTTGTGCCTTTTGTCCTTAGATAAATACTCAGTTTGATTTGCCAGCCAGGACACTTCGTAGCGATAATGCTAAAGACTAAGGAGTTCTTCAATACCCAGTTTGCTGCCAATATGACTAATTCTAGTATGATCCATCAGTCATCTCTTGCCTCATTTGTACCCTATCGTATCAAATGTCCCTGAAGTTTTCTAAGGTGTCGTCAATTTCACTTTTCTCTGGCATCAATAAAATGCCATCCTTTGTCCTTGGTGGTAAAATTCCATATTCAGTTATCTTCCCTAAGGCTCCTTTGTTTGTCTTCCTCTTGACATATTCAGATTTGTTTCCTTTGTTCATTAGTTAAATCTAGGAATAGGTAAGTTGGATCCTCGTGCTATCAAATGTATTTTTTCTGGGCTATTCATGTACTTAAAAGGGATATTGATCTTATAGCCCTACTTTACATCAATTCTTTGTCTCTGCCAATGCCACCCTTTTTGAATCTACACCATATTACTCTGATTCCTTGAGTTTTGTTGACCTTGATGAGTCCTTTCCTCTGCTTTGTCTTCTAGATCCTAAACTTTTATCTATGCCCAATCCTCCTACAACTTTATGCAGTTTGAGTTCTTCTTGTCGCTTGAATCATCCCAATTTGCAGGTATACACATGGCAACTTAAGGGAGGAGAGCCTCCTCCGACTTCTATTGCGCCTCCCCTCGTAAGATGATCCTATTTCCCATGATGTTACCCTCCTATAGCTCTTCGTAAAGGTAAACACACTTGCACCCAACATCCAATCTCCAATTTTATATGCTATGATTTCTTGTCACCTTTGTGTAAATGTTTTGTTAGTATGTTGTCTTTCGTTGCTCTTCCAAAATATATTTATGAAGCCTTCCCCTTCTGGGTAGGGGAATACAATGGCTGAAGAGATGCATGTGCTATATGATGAATGTTGGGATTTGGCGCCTTTTCCTCCTGAATTTGTGGTTGGCTGTTGCTCAGTGTACAATGTGAAAATCAATCCTGATGGTTCTATTGCTTGTTTGAATGCCCGCCTTGTTGCTAAGGGATATACTTATGTGTATAGTTTGAATTGTTTTGACACATTCTCTCTGGTCCCTAAACTTGTCTTAGTAAACTTGTGCATTTCCTTAGCCACTACTTGTCATTGGCCTTTACATCAGTTAGATGTGAAGAATGCTTTCCTAGATGTGATCTTCATGTTGAGGTCTATATGGAGCAATCACTTGGGTTTGTTGCTCAAGGGGAGTCAAGCTCAGTGTGTCGGCTCAAGAAATCATTATATAGTTTAAAAGAATCTCCCAGAGCATAGTTTGGTTGATTAAGTGTTGTAGTACTTGAGTTTGGCTTTCAGCGGTGTACAATTGATCTTTCTGTATTTTATCGTCACACTCCATTGAACACTATTTTGCTTATTATGTTTGTCGATGACGTTGTGATTAGTGGTGATAATGAGCAAACCATTTAAGAGCAAAAATTTTTCCTATAGACTAACTTTTAGACCAAGGGCTTGGGACCATTAAAGTACTTGTTGGGTATAGAAGTATCGAAATCTAGTACAGGATCTGCCTTGTCACAGAGGAAGTATGTACTTGATCTTTTAGATGAGATTGGGTTGTTGGGATCCAAGCCTGTCGATACACCCATAGATCCAAATAGTAAGTTAGTTCCAGTTATGGGTGATTTGTTGCCTAACCTATTACTGTACTGGAGACTTGTCGAAAAGTTGAATTATCTCAGTCACTCGACTAGATATATCTTTAGCAACAAGTGTTCTGAGCTAGTTTCTTGATTCTCTGAGAGCAGGTCATTGGAATGTAGCATCTGGAGATATCTCAAAGGCTCACTTGGGAGAGGTCTCTTAAATTAGGATCAGGGTCACACTCATGTTTATGGATGTGCAGATGTAGATTGGGTCGAGTCACCTTGGAACAAAAGATCCACAACTGGGTACTATATATTTTGTTGGTGCTAATTTGGTTTCTTGGTTAAGTAAGAAACAAACTGTGTTAGGTTCAGTGTTGAGTCAGAGTATAGAGACATGACTCACACTACTTATTAATGTATTTTGTTGAAGAGCATGTTGGAAGATTTGGGTTTTTCACATTCTTAGTCTATGGAGTTGATGTGTGATAGTTGAGCTACCATTCATATTGCCTCCAACCCGATCATCCATGAGCAGATAAGGCACATTGACATTGATTGCCACTTTGTTCAAGAAAAATTTGTGCAGAAGTTTATTACAACCACTCATGTGAAGTCTGATTTGCAGCTTGCTAATTTTTTCATGAAATCCTTGGAAGATGTTGGTGTTAAATTTGTTTGTAACAAGCAAGGAGCATATGATATATATGCTCTAGCTTAAGGGGGAGTGTTAATGGTTATTTTGGATTATTAGTATGTTCTAGAGTTTATGTTAGTAAGTGTGAGTTAGTAAGGGTATTATGGTCATTGTTATGTACTATACATATAAGGGAGATTATCATTGAGGTTTGGTCTTCCATTTTACCCAATTATTTAACACTTAGTAACGAGTTAGAAATCCTCTTATTGAGAGAGGGCATGTATTGGTGTCAAAAGTTGAGGGAAAATGGGTGAAGGAGGGGGGCTGTAATTCTGGTTATTTCCATAGGGTTGCAAATGGATGAACACGGAAAGGATACATCAATGAGCTGATCTTAGATTCTGGCCAAGTGGTGGGGGGTCAATCGTAGATTGGAGTTGAGATTACGAAGTTCTATAAAACTCTTTTTTCTGAGGAGATCTCAAATAGATTGATGGTGGGGCCTAAATTGGAGTCCCATCCAAGAGAGATATGCTTAGTGGCTGAAAAGGCCTTTTGAGGCCCATGAAATTAGAAAATCAATTTCTGACATGTGCAGAGATAAGTCCCTCGGCTCAGATGGTTTCTTGATGGCGTTCTTTTAGGATAATTGGGGAGTGTTGGAAGGTGGTACCCTAATTTTTTTTTTTTGATGAAATCTATCATAAGGGTGTGGTCAATATTAGTGCAAACTCCAATTTTGTCACCAAAAAATAAGAGAGCTAGAAGAGTCAAGGACTTTCGACTGATAAGCCTAGTTACTAGCCTGTACAAAATCCTGTCAAAAGGTGTTTCCAATAGACTTAGATTTGTCTTGAGGGACATTATCACCATGGCATAGCTCGCATTCATTCATGATAGACAAATCCTTGATGCAATACTAGTGGCTAATGAGGTGGTTGAGGATGTGAGTAGGGGTAGGAAGGGGCTTCTATTTGAGAAAGATTGGGACAGGGTCAATTGGGTATTTTTAGATAAGGTGTTGGGCAAAAAAGACTTCAGGGACTAATGGAGAAAGTGAACAAAGGGGTGACTTAGCTTAACTCATTTGTCTGTCATCATTAATGGTCAACCTAGAGAGTGGTTTTGGGCCTCTAGAAGTCTTAGGCAAGGGGATCCACTATCCCAGTTCTTGTTCACCTTAGTTGTTGACTTCCTTAGTACGATGCTTTTCCACACTCAGGGTAGTGGAGTTGGTAGAGGTTTGCATGTGGGGAGGGAGGAAGCGGAGATCTTTCACTTCTAGTTTGTTGATGACACCTTGCTTCTTCTTGAGGACAATTTCGCAAAGTTTTGAAGTCTTTTTTGTTGCTAAAATTGATCAAATCTTGGCTTGAAGATTGATGTGTACAAGAGTGGGGTGGCAAGCATCAATATGAGGGAAAGAGTTATTTAGAATTTCACTTCGTGGGTTGCAACTCCCTTAAGTGGCCCCTATCCTATCTCAGTCTCCCTCTAGAAGGGAACCCAAACTTTGAAGTCTTTTGGGATCCTGTGATAGAAAAGGTGGCTAGGAGATTGGAGGGATGGAAGAATCTTATTTCTCTCTTAGGGCCCAAGCCACTTTAATTAATGCTTGTCCTCTCTAACATTCCTATTTATAATCTCTTCTCGTTTAGGATTCCCTCGAAAGTAACCAAATTGCTAGAGAGACTAATGCGTGATTTCCTTTGGTTGGGTTTTGGGGAGACCGTTTAGTTAGCTGGGATGTGGTTAGCAAACCTAAGTCTGAGTGGGGCTTGGGCATCGAGAATGTGGTATCCAAAAGCATCTCCTTGATAAGCAAATGGTTTTGGAGGTTTCCTTTAGATTGACATCCTGTGGTGCAAGGTGATAAGAGCAAGTATCGGATCAGATGGGATGGGTAGGAGATGAGAGGCAGTGGCATTACCTCTCACGTGTCCTTGGAAATTCCTGTCCCAAGTAGTTCATCTTTTCTTTCCTCTTATTTGGTTTAAAGTGGGTAATGGCAAAAAAAATCCACTTCTAGGAGGATGTGGGTGGGAGAGTCTTTGTTGGACTTGATATTTCCTTGCTTTTTCAAGCTTTCATTGCTACACAACACTGTCAAGCACCTTCATTTCTACTTGGGGGGTCCTTTTTGGGATTTCCATTTCTTTAGGATAATGGATTTAGGGTCTGTTTGGTATCATTGCTATTTTCTGTCTTCTGTTGCTATTGCTCTACAGTGAAAGAACATATTATAAAAACGTGTTTGTTTCTGTTGTCAGTTTTTTGTTTCTGTTGCTGATTTTTAGTTGTTTGCCAAAAAAATTGGAAATTGGATTTTATGGTTTTCAGTTGTTTTGGCAACTTGTTGCTAGAAAATTTTAATATCCAAAAATAATTTTTTTGAAATAAATTATTCATTTTATGCACTTTTAAATTAAAATCAAAATTAAATGGTCATATGAATTTAAGTATAAATAAAAGAAAAATATACATAAATTTTAAAAAATAATAATGAAAACAATTACAAAATACTTTTACTATTTCCAATTTTCATGTCCAATAAAATTTTTATTGTAAAGTAAAATTTGAAAGTAGAACAGTTAAGTAAAATGATTATAATAAAATTTATTTTTTATTATAGTAAATTTTTTAATGTGTATTATTTGTAATTTTATTATTTTAATCATATTTTTATTTTATTTTGATTTGAAAAGGAAAATGAACAATTTTTTTAATTTGTATTAGTTTTATCAATGTTAACCAAACAGGTTGCGGGTTTCTAGTTTTTAGTTTCTATTTATGGTTTTTGGTTTTCGTTTCCAGTTTTCGTTTCTTTAATTTTTGACAATGATACCAAATGACTGCTTAAATAATGGCTGCGACTGTTACATACAACCATTATGTAAGAGGTGCATTAATAACAATTTGATAATACTAATTTGTTAAGAAATATTTTATTTTGATAATATTAGCAATTTGATATTTATGTACTATAATTTTCAGTTTCTACCTTTTTTATTCTTGTTAATGTATGTCTTTTTTCGTATGTCTTATGTGCTTAATTGATTAATAGAGTGTATAATTATTTTGTTTTATTAATTAATTTATCACACATAAGAATGATGAAAAAGTATAAATACACACACACATAATTTTTCTATCAATGGTGGTTTAAAACAAATGTGAATTTCTTGCCCTTGCCAAACAACTTACTTAGTTGAACTAAAGGATCCAAAATAAACCTAAAAATCTTAAGAAGGGTTAAAAGCTTAAAAAATGCAAATACATTAATATGCATAAGGTTGTGCGTGCTTAAAAAAAATTCACGGCCATTACACCCACTTCCTGTTATGTAACATCCACAACTCCTGCTTCTTGCTGCACCTATTACTGTTACGTTAAGCTACCTGCTAATGCGATTTAAAATCAGGTTTAGGATTCTCGATGAAAGAGGGTCTAGGAGCTCACTATCCTTCTTTCTTTCTTGGACCATCATGTTCCTACCATTCATGAGGACAGGAGAGTGTGGGAGGTTGTTTCCTTGGGTACATTCACTTCTAAATCCTTTCTCTCTCACCTTTTAAAACCCCCCTCGCCCAACATTTTTCCTTGCAACCACATTATTTTTAGGATAAGGTCCCTGGGAAGATTTGAGCTCTTGGTTGGACTGTGATCTTGGAAATGATTAACACGCAGAATTTGAAAGGTGGAAGACTCGTTATTGGTCAAATTCAGGGGTTTCGGAAAGAATAGAAATGGAAGGGCTCTTTGGCTTGTGGCCATCTTCGCCATTCTTTGGACCTTGTGGATTGAGAAGAATGCTAGGATTTTTAAAGGTCGCTCAACATGCTCACCATTATTTTGGGATAGAGTGACTTTCCTCGCATCCATTTGGCTGCACTCTTGTGGATTTTTTTGGGGTCACCACTGTCCGACATCATGGGAGATTGGAGGGAAGCGCTCTTTTAATTGATACTTGTATTGTTTTTTCAGGTTCTTTCAGTAGTTTATAGTTTTTATATTTTTTGTTATCCAGGGAGGACTCCTGGTCCTCCATTATGCATTATTTTTCTTTGTTTTAATAAAATTTTCTTCTGTCTAAAAAAAATTACTTATGTACCCAAAGCAGCCTTGCAGAACCTAATGTTTAGTGTTGTCTAATTTCCTAGCATTAGGGTGTCTCATGTTCAAGGTAATTTGGTCAAGCTTAAATTATTCCATGGTTTCTGAGAGTTTATGTTTATTTTCTTGTGAGTCTAGTATCCCATATGAGTGGCAGAGAGCTTTATTGTTCATTTGTTACCTTCACCCCTAGTTTACTTAGCTCCATGTTTCCTGCTCATCAAGTGTTGGAGTCTATGTGCTTTATAATCATCATACTTAGGTAAGCTTTGATTAACGAAACTGTGAGTTATTGAAGGCATGACATGAGTGCCTAGAGTGATCTCTCTCTCTCTCTCTCTCTCTCTCTCTCACTCCCTCACTTTGCTGCAGTATTTTCAGGTTTCTGTTCAGAGCACAGAATAATTTCTTAATTTCTGATCCAAACTATATGTTAGCATGTAAATGAAATCAGCTTTGAGGTATTCTATTGTTAGTTTATGTTTAGGGATTTTTTTGTCATTTTAGTTTTTGAGTTTGAAGCTTAATCAGATGTTGGTCACTTTGTGTAGTCTTTAAAGTAATGTAATTGGGACATATAGCAGTTACTTGTTTGCTGGAGGGGTTAAGACTGTTAAGTGTGAAGTCTGTAATAGCTTATAGATTCTCCAAGAAGTTTTGAGGCTGATATAAATAAATAGAACAGCTGGGCTGTTGCCAAGGTAGATTATTGTGATAAATATTTTACAGAAGCTGCTTCAAACCAAACAGAGTTTCCAAGCATTGGAGACTAAGGGTTTGAGGAATCATCCTGTGGTGCTTGCAATCCCTTGACTGCAGCTGCATGAATGAGAAGCTATCAAAAATCAATGTTTCAAGACAGATTTATAATCAGCGATCAAAGGTTCTCAACCATGTTTCCCTGTTTCCCTGTTTTCACTCTCATATTCCCTTTTGACACTTCTTTTTCTTTTCACTGGGTTTGAGCAATGTCAGGTATGTAGGAAAATCTCCATTCTCTGTAAATTGAAGAAATCCTTTGATTTGTTACTGGAAAAGATTGGGGTTGAGGAGAGGGTTCGTCCATATGAAAGAGAAATCTCGATTTAGGGGTGGCAGATGTGCTATTGGAAAATCTCTGTAAATCAAAAATCTTGATTTGCAATTCGTTGAGGTGTGGCAGTCATGGTATGTGCTATGAAGAGGAGCAAATCTCAAGATAGGATCATGTTTCAGTTTTCTGATCACCTTGTTTGCAAAGTTGGACAGGTGCTATTAGAAAGGTCAGATCAAGCAATTGTGAATCTTCTGATGCAGCAATTGTGACAGGTCAGTGCTGCTGCCTGGTGTAGCGATGGCCGCTGAGGGTTTGAAGGGTCTCAGCGCTGCTTTTGTTTGTGGGGTGAAGGGGATGGACACACATAGGCTCAAGGATGGTGTGGGCTTGGAGTGGATTGGGCTTGGAGTGCTCAATGTTTAGCATTTGAGTCAATTAATGAACACTACAGGGCTTTGATTTGTTTGTCTATGGTTCAGCCAATGGTTAGTATTTGTAGCAAGGTCTAATATCTGAATCATGTTTTACAAATTTAGAGCCAAATTTCAGGGCCCCAAAAATCGGTGATAGTCCAGATAGCAATTGAGCCCATTGAAACTGTTCTGAGGCACAAAGGGTTTCAGGTTATTGGAATGATCATGCTTTAGAGCACAATTTCAGGGCTCCAAAAATCAGTAATGCAATGTGTTTAACTCTCGTGAGGTGAGCATAAGAGAAGAATTTATATAATTATATATATATATATTGAAAATAAAGAAAATTGAAAATAAGATTTGAAAAAGAAAATTCATGTATAATTTGTAAATTAGTTGGTCATTCTAAGCAAACAAACTTAAAATCATTCAAGTAAACTATGCTAAGAGATACTCATAAAGTTGCAAAGTTTAAACTAGGTCCAGGATCCAAGATGCAACATTCAACTGTTTTGGAAAGATTTTAGGTTTAACCATGGAAGAATTTTAGTTCACTCAGATTAGGGCATTCCTTAATCCTTTATATATACATCTTAAATTTTGCCAGCTAGTTTAAAACCAAATTGAACTTGAAATGCACAAACTCATTAAAATGCACAATCTCAAAATGGCCAAAGCGTCAAACAAAAAAGCACGAATGGGCACCTTCTGCACAAATGTGTAAGCCTTACAGTACCATGCATTTGCCTTTCAGTAGTTTGGTAGTATTTTAGACTATACCTTGAGGGAATTTTACACATGCCTAGTCTTGAGGTGAGCCTCAAGGCAACCCTGGATTGTTCCTTCTAAAATATTGTTTTTATTTTATGAACGTTGTGCATGTGGTGCGAATGCTGTTATATTAAGCCAACTCTTCTTTTTCCCCTTCTGTTTTGTTTCATGAGTTTATTATTTAGTCTGTTACTACTTATACAATAAGTGTCATGTGACAGGCATATCAAGACGTTACAAAAGAAAAACGTCGTGCACAAATTGCTCAAGGTTTTGGTCTTTCCTCTTCTTACTTACCTTTACGTCAAGCGAATGCATTAATATTTTCTTATATTTTGGAATCTTGAAGAATGCTTTTGGTTTTATATATACTGGAAAAAAGAAAAAATGAACGAAGAAATCATTCGATAATGAACTTGGAAAGGGTCCACGCTCTGTTAATTATAAAATGATGCACTTAAAATCATTGTGCCTTAAACATACTAGAATTTTGGAGAATGCTTGGTAGAAATAACCTTGATATGAGTTTTGAAATGTTAAAAGTTGTACTTTCTTCCAATTTGGCCAAAAGTAAACTCAGTGTTTGTTGGTACAATTCTCCAAAGCCTTTTCCCTATCGTATTTGGAGTCATTGTTTGCTTGGAGCTGAGTAGTTCAATGACCAAAGCTGGTATCATCAACTGGATTTCCAGCATATGGGTAATGTCAATACTGAAAGGCGTTGAATGCACGAGTACAAATACCTTCAAGACAGCGATGGATTAGTGTTTTCACATTTCATTTGGTTCTGGAAAAATAATGAGTGAAGGGAAATAATACGCTTGAGAATACTCAAGAAATGAGCTTGATAACTATTTATTTATTGCCTCCTCAGAACTGAATGGGCATTTAAAGCGTGCAAAGAAAGAGCATAGTAGTTTCAATGAAAATTAGATGTATTATTCTTCTTGTATAGCATCATCCTCATACTTGCTAGGTGTATTAAGAAAATGTCAATATATCTGAGCTTCAGATTAAAAATGATACATGTTGTAACAGTGTATTAGTGGATCATGAGTTGCATTTTATTAATTTGCATCTGTGCCCTTTTAGTTTCCTATAGTTGCATTTTCATCCTTTTGATTTTATAAATGAATATTCTTCTCCTTTGTTCTTCTTTCTCCAGCACTTGCTTCTGAAGTGACTGTGGTCCCACCAGCACGGCTAATGGCTCTAATTGGTCAGGCTCTGAAGTGGCAGCAGCACCAAGGTCATTTTTTTTTTTTTTTGAAAATAATGTTAAATTTTTGCATTAGATAATTAATGGATGGTTTCTTTAAGAACAAGAGGGAAGAGGATTCCATCAGTTAGTTGGAACTTGGGATGTTGTTGTTTGAACTTCTAAAATAAATGTTCTTTGTCTCTGTCTTGTAATGTACTTCTTTTCTTGTTATCCATAACTGGATAGACAATTGTCTGCTTCCAGAATTCTTGCATTTGATGTTTTATTTTCTTCTTTGCTCCCTTTTCTTTCTTTGTTTTGGAAAATTGACTGAGGAACGTGTTCGGTGGTGACCTTAGCTTACTGATAATTCCCAGACATGCCAATTACTTGGATGGTGCCTTCCCCTAGGCACATACCACATATGCCACACTGCTGTAACTTGATGCAAATTTGGCTGTTTAGGATTACTTCCGCCGGGAACACAGTTTGACTTATTTCGAGGAACTGCTGCTATGAAACAAGATGTAGATGATATGTACCCTACAACCCCTGGGCACACAATAAAGGTAAGGCATACATATTTTTCTATTTCAATAGAGTTTATCATTTTTGTTGGGCTAAACATGTGGCAACTGCTTACTGGTACAATGCATTTAATAAATTGTAAATTTGTGCTTATTTTAGCTCAAGAACTACTGCAATAGGCAGTGAAATTTTATGGTGCACACTTGTGGGGATTAAGTTTCGGTGAAGGTCATTTTGCTCACTGTTTGCCTATCTGTTTTGTCCCCTTCATAAGTCTTGACATTGTGTTCCACCTGCTCCCACACACACACTCACTCGTGTATTTGACTTGCCATACATATATATATATATATAAAATTTTCTGTATGAATGGACGACAGTTCCTTTTCAAGCATTAGTTGAATATTATGGGTGAAGTAGATCTTTTCTCATTTGATGTCTTCTTGTTAAATCTCTCTCCATAAATCCAATGCATCTACCAAATCATATGCTCGAATGATTTAAATGTATAATTACTTATGATTAGAAAAAGATATCCCCCGCACAAAATTGCAATTTAGTGGTTGGATTTATTTGGTTATGGATCAAGACTTGTGATGAAACTTTTCTGATCCTATGGGTGGTTTTTGTGGGGATCAAGCCTATGACGAGTACTACAGTAATGGGTTTTGATTGTGTTCCTCCTTCAATGATTTGCTGCTACTTTTTTACTTTTTAATTTTTTCGGCTGTTTGATTAGGATTGTCTTGGCTTGATTGGATATTATGGTACTACTTAATTAGTTAGGATAAATTAAATTTTAATTGAGATTAGCTATATATTTATTTTTTGTTCTTTTATTTAATTTTTTTGCCATGCCGAAAAACAGCTAAAGTATGGTCCCTTAAATAAAAAAAGGCCACAGTTGAGTACCTTTGGGTGTAACTTATTTATTCACTTAACCATTCTTCAGACGTGTTATTTTTAATGATTTTTAATTTATTGAGTAAATGGAAATAGATGCAATTCCTTTAATTGTGATAGCAATGGACTTTAGCCCCTCAAACAGAAAAAGTACTTTACTCCTTTTATATAGAATTTTTTTTTGATAAAAAAAGAAGGTATGTTAGATTGGGAAAGACAAGTTAAAACCTAAGGGAACAAGAAGTCCACCTGAAAAAAAATACCTCATTTATCCCTTAAATAGAAAATTGGCTAAAGTTTAGTCTTCTCTTGTTTAGTTTACCCAAAATAATACCTCCTTTATCCCTTCTCCTTGCATTTTCCACCACATTATGGCCATTTGATGCCATTAGAGAGGAGAAGGCAAGAATGAATGGCACTTTGCTTGCATTATCTAGTAAGCGCATTGATTTTAGACGTATAGTTTACCACATGAATGGTGATGTTGAATAATTAAGAACCTTGTTGGTTTCTTGGGCATTATAATAGACTCACGCTCATCAAATGTACTCTTTCCAATCTCCCGGTCTATTTCATGTCTCTTTACCTTATCCCCAGTGTGGTAGCCAATAGATTGGAAGGTATTCAAAGAGGATTCCTTTGGGGGAACAAGGGTAAGGTAAGGATTTTAAATATCATCTTGTTAATTTTTTTTTTTTGGGGGGGGGGGGGGGTGTGGGGTGGGGTGGTAAACAACCCTTGCAAAGGGGAGGTCTAGACCTTGGATCCCTGCTCATCATCAATAAGAGGCCCTTTTTGGGGGAGTGGCTTTGGAGTTTCATGACAGAGAAGGAAGCCTGCATACAGGTGTTTGGAGAGGATTGGAGAAATTCCTCACTCTTATTTACTTTCATGTGGGGAATGGAGAGGAGGTGTTCTTTTGGTGTGGCAAATCCCAACTCGGCACTATTTACTCTTCCAAAATGGTGCCCTCATTGGCCAACAGTTGAAGCTTTTTAATCAGAGGATTATCTGGAAAATTACCATGATTAGAATGCTTTTGGGAGTTTGATACTCTATCAGATTTCTACAGCAGTCTTTACAAAATCTAGTGTTAGGCCACTTCCAATGAGCCAAAATGGGCTTTGAGCAGGATGGAAACTTCGTGGTCAGACCATACTATAAACACCTTAGCTCCCCGGCGTGCAACTGCTATTTCCCCTGAAAACTAACTTGGAAAACTGTAGTCCCCACAAAGGTTGCTTTTTTCACATGGGAGGCAACTCTTGAGAGGATTCTTACCATTGACACCCTTCCGAAAAGGGGTTTACCTGTCGTTCATCGATGCTTTTTATGCCTGGAGCAGGTGGAAACAGTGGACCAGGAAAATATGGAGCTTGGTCATCTTCATGGTCAAGCAGAAGGGAGTCATTTCCGCTGTGGATACTGGAGGTGAATTATGGGCTTGGAAAGGGATCTGATCAAACAACAAATGAAGAAAATCCCTTTCCCTCATCCCCATGGCCTTAAATTTCTATGAAATTGTCAAAATTTCCATCGAAATTTTTGATTTCTGTTACCCTAGAAATCAAAATGGTAGTCGATTTCCGTCTTGCATAATTTATGTCGAAATCTCAACGAATCATCCGAAATTTAATGAAATCTCGAAATCTTAGCGTAACTTGTCAAAATTTAACTATAAAATGAAATTTCCTCAGAATTTGAATGAATGATTTAGGAGTGAAGTGAATTTCTCTCTTAATTAATTTTATTGAAACAAAAGGTTATTACAAGTGCTTTTGAAATTATATGAAAAAATAAACTCACAGCAACATTTTAATTTAACCATTCATGTCTAAATTATCACTATTCGTATAATAAATAATATTTAAATGATTTTTGAATTTCATTTGTATTAACAGAATATGTTTAATGTGCATTATCTTACAAATATGTTTGATACATATACTATATGACAACTTGTCCACCTCATACACAACATAGATGTATTTAATTTATAATATATTAGTCTTAAAACTTATATTATTATGTTTGTTAACCATTTCTAAAGTTTCACAAAGAATTCTATGCTTTGCTACTGATTTCCGTTATTTTTTCAAATTGAAATTGAAATTGACATAGAAATTGAAATGTCCGTCGAAATTTCCATACTTTGGGAGCTTCGAAATTTGAGTCAAAATCAAAATTTTCGTTCCTTGCTCACCCCCTTGCTATTTTTTGGGGCACTGCGAGGGAAAGGAACAGGAGAGCCTTAGAAGGAACTGTTTAACCCATTCAGGCTATCATGGACCATTGGAATACTATGATTTCTAGTTGGCACAATGGGCTGGTTGGGACTCTTTTGTAATCGTTGATTTCCTTGACACATTACAGCGAGGGTTATGTTGCTCTTGTTATTTTCTTGGTATGTTGGCAGCCCTTGATTCCTTCTTTTAACAATATTTATTTGCTGACCGAAAAAAATAGTAGTTGCAGTTACAATTTTCCTTTAGAGAGGCATACTGGTTATCCTGTATCCCTCTAACTGACTTTAGTTTGCATAAACATGGCCTCTTTTGATGTGCCACAATGCTTCTATATTTCTTCCGAGATCGACATTCATCCTCTACTTTTCCCCATCAATTAATTACCACTCTTACTCTTAACATTTTTTAGGTCAAAATTTTTCCACTTGTCATCTGAATGTTAAAAAGTTGGAATTTGATGGGACATGCCATTTTGATGAGACTGGTCAATTGCATTTATTATGATCTTTTGCATTTCAAAAGTCTCTTAGCTAATGTGGCTCATTTGTCAATCTCCTGTAGGTTGCTTGAGGGATATCAACCATTTGTACATATTTAATCTCAATAGCACTTCTTTGAAGATTACTAAAGCTTCTCTGCGGTCATTTTTCTTCAATATTCTTCAATTCATGTTTGCTTTAATCAGCTAGATGCTTCTGCTAGGTACACACACATTCTTCGGTTCTTTTCCTTTTTCATGGTAGGGGTTAAAGAAATTACCAAATTTCTAAAACCAGAATAAAATTGAACCATTTTGCATTTTATTCTTGGTTATGGTTTTCAGTTTGCCTTTTTATAGATATTACAAATTGGATTTCAGTTTCAGTTTGGTCTGGAAAGGAGAACCAAACTGATGAACTAATATTTGATTAAGTAAATTTTATAAATGTTTTGACCTAAACATTCTTATTTTTTATTTTTCATTTGTTAAATAATATCACCTTATTCTCATATTTTTACTGTAAATACATTATATGAATGTAGCAAGCAAGGGATTATGTATATAGTGAGGGAGAGGAGGGCCTCCTCTTTAGCCATGACGGCATGACCAATGCGGTACCATATGAGCCTGTTCTCGCTGGAAGATGGAACTGCTTGCTTGGTTCTGATGTATGCCGTAAGAGGCTTTCTTTTGCAAAGAACTCAAATTCCACATCAGTTTTGGTATATGTGGGGCGGTGTCCCCTCTGTCTATAAATTCTATTAAGCCTACCTCCCTCCTTCAGTTCTATGCTCTTTCTTAGGCCTGTGTGAGTACTCCCCTATTTCTTGTTAATTTGTTACCCCCTTCTTCCGGCTTTCAGTGCCATTATTTATTTTCGTAATGGCTTCAAAAGGAAAGCTCATCCTATCCTTTGATTCTAAAAGGAGTTCTGTGCCTTACCTTTCTAAGTACCTTGGCTGTGCACAGGAAGCTGAACATGAGCCTATCCCCTCTTCTTTACATTGTGGCGAACCTATACAGCTATACCTCATAGGGGGTTCACTAGGTGGTTTGAGTTGATGGTGAGTTTTGTATTCATCCTGCAGCCCAACCTACAAATCCCTTTTTGGAGACTGGAAGTTCTTCCGTGAATATATCATTGTCTAGGATTCTATCTGCTCTAACGTACTCTTGCTCCCTGACTCTCAGGGACCTTGAGCTTATTAAGATGGTTTTTCATTCTTTCAGACTTGACCACCTACTCCCTTTTCCATTTGACCAATCTGCTACTTATATCTTCAGTAGGATTTGCTTGTATTAGGATGCTTTTAAAATTGGCATCTTACTCCCTTTTCCTTTTCCAAGACTGTTCCTCCTGGTCAGCTTGTTCAGCTAGCCTCAAATGGCTGGCAAATGCTCTCGGTTTTGTGTATCAGCTTGTGGAGACTGTAGATAAATTTAGGATCGATGTCTTTCTGGATCTCTTTGCTGCAATGAATAACTTGTGGGAAAGGATTGGAAGTAATTTTGTAGTTCTGTACTAGAAAGTGCAGGAGCATTCTTTGGGAGACCCCAGATTCAATTAAGGGGTGGAAGACTAAATTCTTCTTCCTGAATTGGACAAAGATTAGAGGGTGAACTTTCTGGAGTGATCTGGAGGCCTACCCCATGACAATCAACCTATAACTTTCATGTTTTGTGGATATGTTCAACTTGAGCTTTCTTCAAGCCACCCTTGTGGGAGAATGCAGCTGCCAAGAAAGAGGCAGTTAATGAGGCAACCTAGTCAGATTCAAAAAAAAGACAAGGGTAAGAATGTCGTGGTGGCCTCCAACAAGGATGATCCAAAGACTCCTTGTTGCGAAGGAAGAGGAAAGTGGGTGACTGATTCTGGGCCTTAAGCTTCAAATTATAATCCTAATGGCTCTTTTTAGCAACACTTGGTTTCTGAAGGTGTGATGCACATCCCTAGATGGGAGCTCAAGATGGATGGGGGTGGCAGCATTGAACGAGAGGATGTCAAGGCTGATCTGAGGGGTATCATTTTGTTGAGGGATGCAGATACTTGAAGAAAATAGGGGTTTGAACTCAACTTAGCCAACCATTTACTGGCTAGTTAGGGTAAACTCCACTTTCCCTTTGGTTACATGCCGTCACATGTTTGAAGACCATCCATATCTTGTTGTGGGTAGCAAAGTGCAGCAGGGGTGCTTAAAATCTCTGAGTAGGTGAACACGATGGTGGCTTATATGAAAGTGCATGATGAGAAGGAATATAAGCTGAGCTTTTCTGAGACTGTGTTGCTGAGGTGAACTCCGTGGTTACAGATCTAGCTGTGGTGATGACGCTGAGGCTAAGGAGGTAACAGAGAAGGAGTTGGCAAGGGAAGAAAGACTGAGCAGGTATCCATAGAAAAGGCTGTAGCAAAATGGAGGAAGGCTGTTGACTATCAAAATGGAAAAGATTGAGAGGCTGATGAGGGATTTTTTTTGGTCAGATTTAGGGGAGAAGATAGTTCTTGGTTCAATGGGAATCGACGTGTTGGTTGAAGGAATAAGTCAGGTTGGGTCTTGGTAATTTGGTGTCTAAAGACACATGCTTTTGGCTAAATGGTTATATCAGTTTCCCTTGGAGGTGAATTCTCTTAACAAAAAGTAAATATGGAATATAAGATAACGGGTGGGATGCTAATTTGGGGTTAAGAAGTTCTTCAGAGGGTCCTTCACGGTTGATTCTCAGGTTTGTCTTTCTTTTCTTCCTCTTAACAAAGATTCAAATTGGTAGAGGTAATCGTATAAGGCTTTGGGAAGATCTGTGGGTGGGGGGAATGTTTTGTCCTGTTCTTTTGCTCGCTTGTATCATCTTTCTTCTTGCCGTGATTATGTGTTTTCCTTGTTTCTTATTCTTGAGAGGTATTCCTTTTCTTGGGACCTTCATTCAGAAGGGGTTTAAATGTAGAGAGGTTGATGAGCTGTCTGCTTTGCTTGTTCTACTGGAGGGTTGCATATCTCCAGTATATGAGTGGTGGTAGAGTTTGGTCTGGGGATCATTCTTAGGGTTGTTCATGCAAGTATTTCTTTCCTCACCCTGTTAAGGTGGATGTGGATTTTCCTCTATCAGGTTATTTGAGAGACTAAAGTTCCTTTTAAGATACAGGTGCTTATTTGACTAGTGGCGCTTAATAGAGTTAACACCAACAATCTGCTGCAGAGTAGGATGCCTTCTAAAGCCTTGTTTCCCAATATGTGTCTCATGTATGGGAATAGTCCTGAGGAGTGAGGATGCATCCATTTGTTTTACATTGCTCTTTTGCTTGGGATTTGTGGAGTACTCTTTTTGGAAATTTTTGTTTTAGTGTGGGTTTGTCCAAAGTTAGTGAGGGAGCTCCTGGATATATCTTTTACTGGTTTTGGGAAAGTAAGGATGAGAAGAGATTGTGGGAGTCTGTCTTTTTGGTGTGTTACAGGGAATTTGGATGGAAAGGAATGCTAGAATTTTTTCTTGAAAGAGATTTTTAATGGGGCCTCAAGAGGGTTAGGTATTTGGCTTCCTTTTGGGCTCATAGCACAGAATGTTTCGAGGAATGCTGTTTTCAAGATATCAACTGATATTGGTGGCTTAAATTGATATTGTTTTTGATTTTCTTTGTTTTCATGAGTGAGGACTTCTTGTCATTTTATCTGTTTCTCCTCCTAGTTTGGTAAGGCTTCTTTTTCTATCAAAGAAAAAAAAAAAAAACCCTATCATAAGGATGTTGTTTGGAACTCCACTGTCATGTGTCTAAGGGGATTCCACCTTGCAAATTTATCAGCTTCTTATTATGTATCTTCATCTCAATCGCTTATCTTCTTTTATTTCCCTATCTTTGCTTTCTTCCCCTTGCAAGAGAGTGGGCACTCTTAGGATTTTCCTTTTGTGAGGAACCTTACTGAGAAACTAGAGAGACCAATGAGCTAGCCCTTCTGAATTCTGAATCACGTCCTTCACTTTTTTTCAGCTGAAAGGGGAGTGTCAAAAGAGTTTGGGGTTTAGATTCTTTTGGGGATTTTTCTTTTAAGTCTTTGTTTTCCCATTTGACTTGTGTTCCTAATGCTGCTTTTTTTGCTCCTTACTCCTCCATTTGTTAAGCTAAAGTTCCTTCTGAGTTTAGGGCCTTCATGTGGACAGGAAATATTAATACCAAGGACTTGCTCTTGAAATGTAGACCTAACAAGTCTTTATCACCTGATGTGCGGGTCCTTTGTTTGAAGACTTGAGGGACTTGTTCATGCATGTTCTTATATAGTTATTTCCTTTGGAGTAAATTATTTGGTATTTTGGAGAGAACTGGGCGTGCTCTTCTACCTTGGAGGTGTTTTTGCTTTGATATTTATGGGGTTTGCAAAGAGGAAGGAATGATAGCTTTGTGGCAGTGTTTATTACTATCTTTTGGTGTATTTAAGAACTTAGATACTCAACTTGCTTTGAAATAGAGTGCTGTTTTTTGCATTGCTGTGGGTTTTAGTGAATGTTTTCTTTCAGCATTGACATCTGGAAGATGACCCATGGAACTGGGATATTTTGCTTAAGTAGAGCTGATTTGCAATCTTTGTTTCTGGGTTTTTTATTTTTCTCTTTTTCTTTTATTTTGAGAGGATATCTTATCCTCCTCTGTTTTCTTTGATTTTCTTCTTGTACTCTTTTTTACTCTCTCTTCCTCTCTGTAATGAATTTATTTGTTTATCTGAAAAAAAAAAAATTATGCCAACATCAGAACTGGCTCCCTCTTGTCATTATTACACTCAAAATATTTCTAGTATATAGTGTGCTTTAAAATTTATTCTTTTACATCAAATAGATATGAAGTTCTAATGCAATTTTTACTGCTCGTTCGATATTGTTATTTTAAAATACTGTCTCTATGTAATTATATATTAGTTTTTGTGTCAGAGTTAAGACATACTTTTTTTTTGAAAATATGATTTCTTTTACATCAAATAGATGTGAAGTTCTAATGCACTTTTTACTGCTCTAGACATTGTTATTTTAAAATACTGTCATATGTAATTATATGTTAGTTTTTGTGTCAGAGTTAAGACATACTTTTTTTGAAAATATTATTTGCGAGTTTGTATTTCATATTTTTATTCAGATTTATAGAAAAATTATATAGAATTAATGTAGAGGCTTCCTAGATGCTTCTAATCTTTGACATTTCTACATCTCCTACCTTCCCCCTTCAAACTGCACCTGCTTCCGACTCCTTCCTCTGCTTCATGCTACTAGGCTTTGGGTTTCTAATTACTTTCTAGTGTATTTTGAATATTCACGAGTTCTTAAGCTTCTTTTCTTACGTTTTCTTAATTTTTTTTACTTGCAGTTTGGGAAGAAAAGTCACCCAGAATGTGCTCGGTTCTCCCCAGATGGGCAATTTCTTGTTTCTTGCTCTGTTGATGGATTTATTGAGGTATGTATGGGCAAGATTTTTTCCCATAATTAGGTGTGGGTGCGAGTTAGGTGGTGTTTGACTCTTGGAACAATACCAGGTCTGGGACCATATTAGTGGAAAACTCAAAAAGGATCTGCAATACCAGGCTGAAGTGAGTATTTTTTTTTTATTAAATTGCCATATGCTGATATATAATATTATTATTGTACTTCTTGATAATATTGGGCATCATTGCATGGCCCTTGTTTTATTTATTTATGACTTATTTATTTATTTTTGACAACACAATTTATTTTGGAAGGCAAGATTATCTTACTTGTCATGGCATAACTTTGTCTAATAATTGAATATTATGTGTTTAATTGGCTGCACCTGAGAGTTACCTACCATTTCAGTGGATTTTTTTTTACTTAATGATTAGGAAACTTTTTCTTTTTTAATTTTTACTATCCATGCTTGGTTTCAATGCACTTGTTTATTCGACATTTCTTTGCACATTCAAACAAGTTTCTGAATGGAAAAAAATCTGAGTTCTTTTCATTAGCAACCATAAGGGGTTTTGATGAAGCACATCCTTTGGTTAAGGAGGCTACTTCAGACCTTTTATTTTGTTCACAATTTAACTTTTAAAGTTCTTTATCACTTGCGCAGACAGACACAACTAAAGTTGACATTATATGTTTAATGTTGCAAATTCAGAAACATGTATTTATAGCTGGTCAAGGATTTCGGGAAGCTTTTATGCCCAAATCTTCTGCTTCATGCTCACATGAAAGGCCTATAAAATGGTAGAGAAGTGGTTGTGATCACTCTTGTCATGGAAGAACACACAAGCAACCTTGATTGATAAAAAGACATATTTGTGAGATGTCAAAACATTAATTTATATTTATGCAGCCAAATGATTATGTCTACATAGAAGTTTTGACTGGGGAAGAATAATGGAGGTACATCATCTACTTTCTGGGGACACCCAGTGACATGGCTTGGTGTCACGGTCCGACTATTTTCACACCGTTGTGAAGGGCCGTGCGGCGCTAGCTAAAGCACTCTTGCTTAACTAGCCAGCCTATCGTTTACCAACATTCATCCACGAAGCACTTTCATTAACATTCATTCAGATAGCAGTGGAAACAATAATCAATTCATGAAAGCCATGGCAAACAAGCAGTAACATTGAAGCAAACGTAATTCATTAACAAATCCTCCGTTGACATGTTGTACTTAGCGAGGGAGGCAAGTAGGCTAAGCACGTTGACAATTGCTAGTGAATTTTACAATGACTGATGAACACTCACCCTCCCCTAAAGAGGTTTTTATGTAATTATCATCCTGGCACTAGGAAACATCAAAGTGACCGAGGAGTCATACTGCCTTATTTAGCTTACAAAGACTCTACTAGCAGAAAATAACCCTACACTAGTATTTACATGATGGAAACCCATCCTAAGCACACGAGATAAGCGGTCACAGGCAAGCATAATGCCCTGAACAAGCTTAGCTCGTGACATTCTCCCCCACTTATGCGGTCGACATCCTCGTAGACTTTTGGTGATAGGTACTCTTCAACTTTGTCCACGAATGGCTTCAAATCTTCCGCAGAAATTCAGCTGATTTCTCTATCATCAAGGCACTTCCACTTCACTAGGACCTTCTGCCGCTTCTTCCTTGAGAATATGAACTTTCTATCTGCAAGGATCTCTTCAACTTCATGTCTGTCAAGTTGCACTGTCTTCAACTCTGCGCTGTTTGACTGACTTTTGCTCAGGTCGTTGGTGTTGGCGTTGAATGGCTTGAGGTAGTTGACATGAAACTGCGGTCTTCTCTCCTGATCTGCCCACTTCTTCATCTGCTCAGAAGCTTTCTCTAGATAGGCTTGGGCAAAGTCTGCATTCTGTCTCCCTTCATTAGTGAATATGTATGCCCTGGGACTCTTTTGTCTGTACGGCTCGCCCACTGTGTGAGGTAACAGCTGCAGCTGGCCTGTAACAAGCTCAAAAGGGCGCTTGTTGGTTGTTGAGCGCCTTTGGGCGTTGCCACAAAATGGAGCCACATCAAGTAGTTGCACGCCATTCTTCTGGTTGTCGTTGACAAAATGGCACAAGTACTCATCTAGTAGCTCTCTGAATCTCTTCATCTGTCTGTCTGTCTGTCGATGATAACTCGAAGAGATGTCAAGGTGTGACCTGAATATCCTGAAAAACTCTGTTAAGAAGTTGTCAGTGAACATTAAATCTTGGTCACAAATAATAACTTAGGGAACACCCCAACGTTTCACAATAGTCACAAGGAACAATTGTGTCGTCCCCTCTGCCGAACAGTACTTTGGTGTGGCCATGAAAGTACCATACTTCTTCCGCTCCCCCTTGTCTTGTTGGCAAGTGAGACAAGTTTTGGTCTAATCAACCATATCATCCCGCGTGTGCGGCCAATAATACCTCCTCAGTAGTCCTATCATTGGAGTCATTCTCCGCGAATGCAGTATCTAGTAAGGCCAAGAAAGGAACGCAACTCCTTCACTGTCGTGGGGATCTTCCGTTCTTGAATCATCCTTACCTTCTCCATACCCCTCCGGATACGACCTTGTTCAACCACTTGACCAAGGAATTTGTTGCTCCACCGAGCGAAAGAGAAATTTTCCTTATTCACATCCAGACTGTTTCCCCTCAGCCTGTCGTACACCTTCCGTAGATGCTCTTCATGTTTCTTCTGAAACAACACTGATGCTCCCAACGGTGTTTTGGAAGGGCGAACACATCCCGCTTCCGATTCATCAAGTTGCTTCCCCAACTCTACTATCTCTCGAGGCGCAATCCGACATGGCCCTTTAGCAGGTGGTTTCACTCCTGATAACAACTCGATCTCTTGCTCCACAGTCCGTCGTGAAGGCAAATTCTGAGGCAGCTTATCCGGCAACACCTCCTTATCCTTATCCAACACCGCTTGGATGGTCGTAGGCTCCAGCTCTTGGTCTACTTCTTTGTCTACCACCATCGTGGCTAGACGTGTCTGCTCACCCTTACCCAATCCTTCATTGAGTTGTATGGCTGAAAGGGACTTCCCGTCGTCTCCTTTCATTGCAACGACTTGCACCATGCACGAGTGATCTCCCATCAGACACAGGGAACTAGCCAAAGGCATCAGCACTGCCCTCGTCCCCCTTAGGAACTCCATTCCTAGAATGACTGGAAAGTCATCCAATGGCACCGTTGTGAAATTCGTATGACCTTCCCACTGTCCAAGCTTTATAGCCACTTGCTTGGCTACTCCTAGAGTAGGCTGGGCCATAGAGTTAACTGCTTTCATGCATCCTATATCCTTCTCTAAGGATAAGTTGAGTCTCCCTGCTTCCAACTGTGAAACAAAATTATGAGTAGCCCTTGTATCCACCATAGCGCGAGTACTCTTCCCATTTATCCTCAAGTCCACAAACATTAACCCTTTTGCTCGTGTAACTTTCAGTGTTTTTGCCTGCTTTTCCAATGCGTTCACCAGCCGCACTGAACCCACTCTCGGGGCATCATCCTCTTCCACATCGTCTTCCACTGCCTGTTTTACAATGGAAGCCTGTAAGGCATTAAGTGATGCTTTGTGAGGGCACTCAAAAACTCTATGAGGATCTCGACACAAGAAACACTCAAGTTTACTCTTCCCCTTTCCATTGGGTGTGTTGAACCCTTGAGACGACGAAGCTTCCTTTGAGGTTGATGATTTAGAGTCGGCTCCCCCACTCTTGGGTTTGCCATTCTTGAAAGACTTTCCACTGTTTCCCTCTTCGTCAAACCGTTTGGACGAAGCGGTCTCATCACCAGTGTAGTCTGTCAAGCGTTCGGCAGCCGCTTGTGCAGTTGACAAGTCTTGAACTCTTTGTCTATAAAGTTCAGTTCTTGCCCATGGTTTCATCCCCTCAAGAAAATAGAACAACTTGTCCTTCTCCGACATATCCCGAATATCCAACATTAAAGCAGAAAATTGTTTCACATATTCGCTGATTGACCCCGTATGCTTGAGATCTCTCAGTTTTCTCCTTGCATTATACTCAACATTTTCAGGAAAGAATTGGGCCTTGAGCTCTCTCTTCAAGTCTGCCCAACTATCAATTACACAGCTTCCATTTTCAATTTCTATGTACTTGGTACGCCACCACAGTTTGGCATCACCAATGAAGTACATGGTCGTAGTATCCACCTTTGCCTGTTCTGAGGCCATCCTCACAACGCGAAAGTACTGCTCCACATCAAACAAGAAGTTCTCTAACTCCTTGGCATCTCGGGCACCCCCATACGTCCTGGGTTCTGGCACCTTGGTTTTGCTAACTCCCGAAGTGTTGGAGTTCCCCATAGCAAGAACCATTACATTCATCTTTGCATCCAGATCAGCCATCCGCGCCTGCAAAGCTTCCACTGTGTGGCGAAAGTCCTCTGACAAGTCACCTAGCAAACCTGTTTGATGTTTTTGTGATCCCATCACCTCATCAACAAGTTCCCTCATCTGGGCCACCTCTGCGGCCATAGTGTTGGTTGTTGTCTCAACCTGTGCTTCCAGCACGTTGATCCTCTCAGCAGTGTTTGGTGCCATGGTTACTTACCAAAGCTTCCCAAATCCAACAACGAAGGCAATCGAATTCACGTAGTAACTCAACCTTGGGCTCTCACCAAGTGTCACCGACTTGGCTCTGATACCAAATGTCACGGTCCGACTATTTTCACACCGTTGTGAAGGGCCGTGCGGCGCTAGCTAAAGCACTCTGTTTAACTAGCCAGCCTATCGTTTGCCAACATTCATCCACGAAGCACTTTCATTAACATTCATTCAGATAGCAACGGAAACAATAATCAATTCATGAAAGCCGTGGCAAGCAAGCAGTAACATTGAAGCAAACGTAATTCATTAACAAATCCTCCGTTGACATGTTGTACTTAGCGAGGGATGCAAGTAGGCTAAGCACGTTGACAATTGCTAGTGAGTTTTACAATGACTGATAAACACTCACCCTCCCCTAAAGAGGTTTTTATGTAATTATCATCCTAACACTAGGAAACATCAAAGTGACCGAGGAGTCATACTGCCTTATTTGGCTTACAAAGACTCTACTAGCAGAAAATAACCCTACACTAGTATTTACATGATGGAAATCCATCCTAAGCACACGAGAGAAGCGCTCACAGGCAAGCATAATGCCCTGAACAAGCTTAGCTTGTGACACTTGGTTATGATTAGGAATGATGAATTTTAAGAAGTTTGAATTTGAAGTTAAGTCATATGAGTTCATTCCTGTTAGATCTAATAAAAAGGTTTATGGCTTAATAGACACTCTGAATTGTGTACTATTCAATTGTCTAATGTGCAGTTCACCGGGCTTCCAGCAGATCAATGTATAACTACTTGATTGACAGATTCTTGTTTTCTATCGAGTGGGAGGATATATTTCCCAATTTTTCTCAGAGGTGTTTCTTAGGGAGGTGTTTGATCATTTCCTTATTATATTTAGGTCCAGTCCTATCATATGGGTGCCGCACCTTTTAAGTTTGAGAATATGGGGTGGTATCTTTTTGGTTTTACGAAGTGGTCAAGTTCTGTTGAGGGGAGTTTGTTGTTGAAGGGTGGTAGGATTATTGTAGATTTGAAGTTTATTAAAGAAAAAAAGTGAAAGCTTGCAACTTGGAAGTGTTCGCTGATGTGAGAGCTAAAAAGAGTGATATCTTGCAGGAAATTGGAAGGTGGATTGGTTGGAAGCGGAGTGTTCTTTTTCAGAGGATTTGGTTAGTAGAAGAGCACGGTTTTTGAATGAGTTTGATAAGATTATTTTGAGGAAGGAGGTAAGTTGGAGGCAAAAGACTAAACTAACATTGGTGAATAGGGCATTTGTAGCACTGGGTTCATCATTAAAGAACTATAAATCAAAGGGACTTTAGGCATTAAAGCTGAGTCGGATATTCTTTCCTGCTGTGTCAGTGGCTGAGCCTGGTTTTTGTAGTAGCCCCTTTTACATATTTAGGTGTTCCCCTAGTGGTAATCCTATATTTGTTTCCTTTTGAGACCTGGTATTAGAAATGGTCTATAGGAGGTTGGATGGAGGGGTGTTTACTTCACAGTAGGGCTCTGATTACTTGTATTTAAACTTGGCTTTCTTGTATTGCTTTGTATTATTTGTCTTTTTCTAGGATTCCAGTGTTCATTGCTTTAGGTTAGAAAAGCTAGGTTAGAAAAGCTGACGTGAGTTGTTTTGTGGCATGGGGTTCGTGATGGTGAAAGAATTTAGCAGCTTTTATCTAGGCCTAAGATTTTTTTTTTTTTTGGGGTGGTGGTGGTGGGGAGGGGGATGCCATGGGAGTTTGGACAAGTGCTGGTTGGTGTCTAAAAACTTCTCTTTTTGTGGGGAGTGGTTATGGCAGTTCATTTTAGAGCTTACTTCCCTTTAGCATAAGGTAATCTGTAGCTAATATGGGCTTTAGCAGAATGTGGGCAGAATGCTAAAGCAGGTGCTCTTAGCCATGTGAGCCATTGGAAATTTGTTTCTTAGATTTCATGCCCCCTTTTTTTCCCCACATGAGAGGCATAACATTGGAATACTTGAGAGGGTTTGGTTTTGGGATGAACTTTGGGTTGGGAATGCTGCTTTTGTTTAGGTTTTCTATATCTATATTCTCTTTCAGTTCTTCATGATTCTCCTATTTTTGAGTTTTTCCTTGGTTAGAGGAATTTGATTTTTTGAAATTTTCATTCAGCTAGAAATTGATGAAAGGAACGCTGATGATCTTATTTTGTTGTTGGATTCATTTGATTCCTTCAGCCCTTTCTGAGGGTAGGGATAATATAAAATGAGTTTTGTGCTTTTTTATGAACTTTCCTTTTGAGTCAGTCTTTGCCCACTTGATCTATAATCGCAATCCTGCTTCTCTTTTCGTGTTAACTCTTTTATTTGAAAGTCTTAGTTTCCCTCTAAAATTAAGGCTTTCACCTGGATTGCAGTCCTTGAAAGAATCAATACTAAAATCTTCTGTAGAGAAGAAGATCAGATGAAGCTCTATGTCTTAATGTTGTGTGCTATATTATCATAATATGGAGACTGTTTCTAACTTACTCTTAGATTGTCTCTTTTAATGGGAAATCTGGAATAATTTGTTTGAATTTTCTCTTGCGGGCATTTGGTCTCTTTTTTCAATAAATAAGGAAATTTATTGTTAGAGATAAGAATGTACAACAAAAGAAAAAAGTGGAAAAGACAAGAAAAGCGGGAGCATAAGAAATCCTCCCTTTAAAACAAAAACAAAAAATTGCACCAGGAGATCATCATAGTCTGAAAGCCAAGTCAATGAAGCAGAGCCAATCAGTCCCGCTGCAGGTCTCCCAGAGAACATGATGAAAACAGCCATTAGTTGGCACCCACAATGGTGCAAGATAAACCACTCTACTCCAAACCAAATTATTAGCTGTGTCTACCACTTCGAAAATTCTGGCGCTTTCTCTCCAACCAAAGACACCAAATAACAGCCATAATAGTGCATCGCCATAAGGCTTTCCTATCCCTCCTTTTTTCCAAAACCTCTAAAAGTGATAGAGCAAAAAGCCTTCAAAGTGGAGGGACAAATTTAGTCTTCACCACAGAACCAAATAGTTTATTCCAGATGTCCCAGGTAAAGGGGCAATAAAGAAACAAGTGTGAGCTAGTCTTCCCACTACACAAACAAAGGACACAAACATCCTGTGATAGGGCCCTATGGTCTTCTCTTCTGAAGCACATCATTTATATTTTTTGATTGTAAACGAAGAAGAGTTTCATTAATAGAATAAAAATATACAGCCAGGAGAATAAGACAGCTCCTTAACCTGGTCTGGAAAATCCTGATAAAAAACACAAAGAAATAACCTGAAAATTAAAAAACAAGGAGAGAAAAACCAACTCGAACCAACATTCCAACAAACATAATGCCTATTGTGCTAAATATGCCAATTGCACTGAATATTAGAAAAGCTCACCCCCTTAAAATTGCCTTGCTCCACATGGCAAAGAGGGGCCAAACAACGTATCTTTTTGCAGACCAGCAAATGAGATGACTTCTTCTCTAGAAAAAAATACGTGCATTATGCTGTCCACAGCCCCCCAAAAGACTGCAAAAAAAGCACATTGTCAGAGTGCTGCCCTTTCCTTTTCCTGCCAAAACCAGCAAAAGAAACAGTCAGAAAGTCCTCCACTGCCCCTGAACTCCCCCAACATTCTCCTAAAATACCAAGTAGCTTATTCCATCCCTCCAAGCATAATCACAATGAATGAACAAATGCGATGCAGGTTCTGAACAAGTAAAATAAAGAGCACAGATGTCTGGATATGTAGCCTTAAAAGGTCTCCTAACCTGCAGCACATCATTTGCATTAGTTCTATCAAGTACGACAGTCCAAATAAAAGCTTTTATTTTTGAGGGAGCTTTAGCTTTCCAAATCGAAGAGTTCAAACCCAAAGGATCCTCATTAGGGTTGCTAGTCAAATAAGAGAAAAAATATTTACAAGAGATTCCTGGAAGCATACAAACTCCAAACCCTTTTATCAGTCCCCAAATTAACATGAAAAGAATCAAGCAAACTGGTTAAAAGAGCCAACTGATCAATCTCTCTATTGTTGAAATTTCTCACAAAATGGAAATTCCAAAAGAGACTATCCCTTTTAAAAGAAAAAAAAAATCAAAAAATAGGGGTGTCGTGAAGAATAGAGACTTGATAAAGACAGGGAAAAGCAATAACCAATGGCATCTCCCCAATCCAAAGGTCCTCCCAAAAACGAATTCGCTCCTTGTTACCCACCATGTACTGGATTCTAGGAAGGCAATAATCATAAATCTGAGTTATAAACTTCCAAGGACTTGCATGAGTAATATTAACCCCAACTTTAGCATCCCACCCATTCTGTAGTAGACCAAATTTACTACAAATTACCTTATGCTAAAGAGAATTAGATTCTAAAGGAAAGCCGCATGACCATTTCCCCACCAAAGAAATGTTTTTGGACACCAAATTACCAAGACCTAGACCTTCCTCTTTTTAAACTCACACAGAGTCTCTCAACCTACAAGGTGATCTCTTTTACTCTCTCCTCCACTCAATCACAAGGATTCCCTCATTGATTTCTCAAGCTTGCGTCCCACTCTCACAGGAATTTTAAAAAGAGAAAGATAATACAATGGAATGGAAAAAGATATGCATGGATAAGAGTAATCTGACCTCCTAAGGTGAACAACGCTCCTTTCCACCCATCCACTCTCCTAGCCACACTCTCAAAAACAGGATCCCAGAAAGAATCAGTAGTAGGATTGCCGCCTAAGGGAAAACTGCCAATTCAAAACTGCACAACCCATAAGCTTAACAAAAGGGCCAACATTAATGCCAAGGCTCACCAGACCACTCTTGGAAAAGTTAATCATTCAAACCAGAAGCTTTCTCAAAAACTTGAAGGATAGCAAATTAGAAAAAAACAACCCATGCTATCTGTGACGAAGAGAATAGTATAATCTGCAAATTGTTGATGTGAAATCACTGAAATGACACCTCCTCATTTCCCACATAGTATAATCTGCAACTTGTTGATGTGAAATCACTGAAATGACACTTCCTCATTTCCCACCTTAATCCTCCCCAATCAACTCCTCTCTCAATTTTCCTGCTCAAACCATCAACTACAATAGTTAAGAGAAAAAGGGAGAGGGGATCCCGCTGTCTAATACCCGTGGACGCATGAAACCAAGGCCCAGCCTCACCATTAACTAAAACAGAGAGGGCCACAGGAGATAAGCATCCTCTAATCCAATTCCTCCACCTCAGACCAAAGCCTTTTCTATCCATAACCTTGTCCAAGAGGCTCTAGTTCACCCTATCATAGGTTTTTTCAAAATCCAGTTTTAGCACTAAACCCCTCTTTTTCCTATGGACAGCATCTTCAACTACCTCATTAGCTATCAAAGTAGCATCAAGGATCTGTCTATTTCCTGTGGAAGTGCTCTGGCTAAGAGAGATAATGTCCTCCAAAATAGTAGTCAATCTCTTAGATGATACCTTAGTCAAAATCTTATAGACACTTGTGACTAAGGTAAGTGGTCTAAAATCTTTGATTCACGGCACAATCATTTTTAGGCACCAGGTTGATAAAAGTACAATTTATGCTCCTTCCTACTATCCCATTATCAAAAAATTCATGAAAAACTTTGAGCGGGTCTCCCTCCAGAATATCCCAACAATCCTGAAAGAAAGTCATGGTAAAACCATCCAACCTAGGGGCCTTCTCTCTATCCCTTTCAAAAACTGAAATTTTAATCTCTTCTTCTTCCTCAAAGGGTCTCTCTAGCCAGGTTGCTTTATCAGCTGATATAGGACACGAGTCCAGCCCCTCAATCATAACTCTCCCTTTATCCTCCTTTGAAAAGAGATTCCTATAAAAATCAGTAGTCAGCCCCAGAATATGATTCAAATCCCTAGTAATCTCCTCTATCATCCTCAATCTCTTTAATAAAATTCTTTCTTCTCCTACCATTAGCCACCCTGTGGAAGAATATGGAATTACAGTCCCCACTCTTGGCATGATTCGTCCTAGATTTTTGCCTCTAGCTCATCTCTTCCCTTAAAACAACCTGCTTAAAACTGTTTGGACAACTGGCTATGTCTTCCAGCAATGCCCTCAGAAATAAGATTCTCCTCAGTTAGTCTATCAATCGCCCCCAATTCCTCAACAATATTCTTTTTCCTACATCTAACATCACCGAAGGTCTCAATATTCCAAGTTTTCAATTCTCTTTCAAATTCTTAAGTTTTTTCATAAAACAAAAACCTTCCCATCCTTCATCAGTGTACTCCCCCTGCGAACTCCTCAAACCTCAAAAATCAGCATGAGTAAGTCACATATTTTCAACCTAAACAGAGTTGGCCCCATTTAATAGGATCAGATTCAAGAATCAAGGGGCAATGGTCAGAAACAACTCTAGGGAGTACTTCTGGAGTAAAAGTTGGAAAAGTATCTTCCCAGTCTGTAGTAAGCAGGAACCTATCAATACTAGTAGCTATAGATCTACAGCCATCAGTGAACCTAGTAAAGTGAGCATTAGAAAGAGCAATGTCCCTCAATTCACAATCCCTAATAAATATATCAAAACCCTTCACGCTTCAAGTAATTCTTGAGCCTCCCAATTTTTCATTTGCTAATCAAATGACATTGAAATCTCTCCCCAAACACCAACTAGGGGAACACATGCCATGAACCACGGCTAACTCATCCCAAATAATACTTCTCAGCCGAGGATCATTTGAGACCATAAATCGAGGTAAACCACCATTGACCCTTGCCTATAATTTCTAGGTGAGCTGACACAGAAAAGGAACCAATGAGAACATCAATTTGCTAGCAAATCTGGTATCCCAAATAATAACTATGCCCCCCCTGAGGAACCAGTAGATGCTAACAACACCCAGTCTTTAAATCTAGTATTACAAATGCTCCTAACAAGAAAACCATCCACCATCTCCAATTTAGATTCTTGCATCATAACAATGTCAGGGGCAGCCTTGACTATTATATCTTTAATCTGACAATGTTTATCAAGAGAGCCAAACCCCCCCAATAATTTATGCAAGAGGCTAATTTTTGCTATTCTTTTTCCAATTTTTTTTTTTTTGCTTCATAAGTACTAGGGGACATTGCCACTTTGACAACCTGGCCTCATGGGTTAACCCCGGAGCACCCCAATTTATCTAAAAGGTCATGTGGGTTTCGGCTGTCTCTCTCACCTCCCAGTGGGTCAATGATTAAAGTCCCTCCCATGGAATAGAAATCTCTTTGGCAAGAAAGATAATTTGTTTCAGTTAGATTAGCCCCAGGCATAGGTAGGATGCCTTCGTCAGAGTTAAATGACTCATTATGAACATCAGAAGTTACAAACCCAGAATTTAGATTGAGAGGAGAACACCACAAAGATTTCCTCAAGAGATTATCAGCAACCAAAGCTTCCTTATAAAAATGATTCTTTGAATCTATTGAAAAACTTGAAGAAACATACCAGATTGATCAGAATAAGACGACTTGATCAGAGTCCCTACCTCCTTCGAGAGTGCATTTTGTGTTGATTTAGCAGTTTGATACTTGCTCAAATAGTTCTTTGAATTTGCAGCATCCTCTGAATTAACTGTATCTTTCAACTGAGATGAAGGAAAGCCTACATCCTCATATTCCCAAATCTGTTCCAGTAGTAGATTATTGTTGTTTTCGTAGTTCATACCATTCTTCCTCTTCATTATCCCAGTCAGATATATGATCCATTTGTTGATTATCCGACAACACCGCCTGCCTGTTTCCTTGCTTGTATGAATCTGTATTTTCCATACTCAAAGCCCTGCCTGAATTCTTGCTGCTTATTACTCCAGTTTCAATATTATTTTCTGCATATAATGCCTTCCTTGCATATTCTTCACATGACAAATCTCTCTGAAAATTCTGCTGTATCCACAACACACTCCTGGTTGATCTGATTAGGTGCTTGAAATGCAACACCTTTCCTGGACTTCTCCTTCTGAATTTGTGAAATTGGCGAAAATTGATTGCCCTCCTTGTTTAAAATCAACTGCTGCTCTGACCTTCCCATCTCCCTTTATTGTTTATGTTCAGGCCCCCATCATAAGAAGAATCCCCTTCAGGGCCTGGGTTTTTAATGACCCGGGACTTTTCCGTATCTGTCCAAGCTAGACTAGCCCATTTACCCACCTTGAGCCTAACAGGTAGACCGGTTCCAAACATAGGCCCCCTGGTCCAAACTGTGTACTGAAAAAAATATTTTCTATATTAATGACTTTCAGCCCATTTTTAAGAGAATAAAATTTAACATTTGAACGAGCTTTACGTCTGAAAATAGTCTGAGAATCACTCCCTCCCTGATTTCCTCCTTCCATTTCTGGCGATTTGCCTTGTTGAGTTTTCCAGCTAGTTTCACCAAAAGATTTCCAGTTATGATCACCACAACCTCCATGCTTTACCATATCTGCAAAGCAGAACTCACTTGTGAGCCCATTAAACTTGAGATTTCTGCCTTCATTTTCACTACGTCTCTTGATCCACAGTTTTTGCAAGAGTGACCTTGATTCTGTTGAAACCGTTATTACTTCACCTTCTAACAAAATTTTGCAAAAGGACCACCAAGTGGAAGCCTCCTTACCCTCTGGAATTCTTATGGAGAATCTTCCCCTGGAATAAAAGAATTTCTCTATGACAATCAGGCGTTCAAATTTATTTGATATCAGCCGCATGCTCAGTGATCCTCCTGGATTTTTTTTTTGTTTTTACCCAAGGATACTGAGAATTTTGTGTCCAGATTTTGCTGAACTGGCGTTGAGTCAACTTCGTCATCTGCCAATAATGTGCATCTGAATGCTCTAGCTTCAGATCTTCCCCCATTCTGAGCGCATGCGAATTGGGGACCCAGTCGAAGGAGGACACTGTCCTATCAATAGTGATAGAAAAGCCATGACTGAGGATTGCTTATGGTCAAAGAAAACCAAAAGAAGCTGTCGGAGGTTCTCATCAAAATGGCTTGAGTGTACTCTGAAAACCAGCGAGGAGTTGCTTAAAAGCCTTTCCCAAATGTGAGAAATAAAGGACAACACAATGTGGTAGGTTGACCAGACTCTGATAGCCAAGTAGAATTTGCTGAAAGAGGTTCTGGAAATGAAGAGAAGCTATAGCGGAAAATAGGTTATCAAAAGAGAAGGCGACTAGGTGTGAAGGACAGAAAGATTATTGGCTTATGATTTCCAGACAAAGGGGTTGGGAATGGGAAGGTTAGAGTTCTGTCATGATAGATATTCCCAGGTCGTGAGTTGGCATGATGGAGATGATGAGGAGAATCATTGGTGAGGAGAGTCATTGTCTTGAATGACCCAAGCAAGGAGAACCGTAGAATTGAAAGGTATCTACCAGAAGGAACTAGGGTTTTGAGCCTGTGAAACTTAACAGAAAAGAGAGATCATTAGAAATGCAAATGGAACATTAAACCCTAGTGTAGAGCTTCAAGCAGCGCAGAAGGATTGATGGCACTTTGAAACCATAGTGGGTCCAAAACCCTGTTTTTTTTTTCCATTAATTATGGTCAGGAAAAGGAAGAAAAGGGTATTCCTTAAAGATTTGGAGATGGGATGTTAGAGGATTAGGTGATAGTATCAAAAGAGAAGTGATTAGGGAGGTGTTGTTAGGGTTAGGCCTGATATTGTTTTTATTAAGTGTTGAAAACAAAAGTCAGAAATGAAAACTAACTCTAAATACTGAATTCTGGGAACATGTTTGGTTAATGTTTCCAAAACTGAAACAAAGTAAAAGACCTAAGGGGATGTTAGTATCATTTATGTCATTTGTTTTCGTTGCTGTAAAGTGAAAAAACAAATTATGAGTCATGAAAATGTGTTTGCGTACGTTGCTAGTTTTCTATTTCTGTTTTCAGTTTTTAATTGTTTTAATATCTAGAATTAAGTTTTTGTGGATTAAGTCATTCATTTAATACATAATTCATAATTAAATAAAAATAAAATTACATAATTTTTAATTAAAATAAAAATATAATGATATTAAATAAAAATGTCCATAAATTTATAAAGGGCATTAAAAAAATATCTTTACTAATTTCCAATTGTCATGTACAATAAGATTGTTTTTTTAGCACTAAAAGTGAGTTTTAAACTATAAAATTTAAGTAAAATAGGTATAATTTGTTTAATTTTTTTTTTAATTTGTACCCGTTTTTGTATTTTTATTGTTTTCATCATATTTTTAATTTTTATTTGATTTAAGGAAAGAATTAGCATTTGTTCAAACAAAATTTTAATTTGTTTTAGTTTTAGAAATATTAACCAAAAAATGTTGCTGGTCTTCGGTTTTTAGTTTTGTTTCTTGTTTTTGGTTTTTGTTTTCATAATTTTTGACGGTGATACCAAATGATCCCCAAGTGAACGCATGCTCATTTTTGTTCTTAGATGAAATTATATATATGCATATATTTATGTATGTATGTATGTATGTATGATTCGTATATCGAAAATACAAAAGAATACAAATTAAGAAATTTTATAATAAAGGATGGAAATTAATTATAATTTACCTAATAATTATATTTTAAAACTTATTTTTTGTACTTCAAGAATAATCCTATTGTATGTGAAGGTTGAAAAATTGTGAAAATATTTTTTGACTGATTTTAGTTTTTTTTTTTTTTTCAAAATTTTAAGATATTGTAGGGACTCAAACTTATTTCATAAATTCACATATATTATTTTAATTTTTTAATTTAAAATTTGTGCACGCAATGATTTAACTGCAAAAGGGAATTTTGGATATCAAAGTACTATGGCAACAAACAAGGTTTTCAGAAGTTACAACAGCAGAAAAATATATAATAGAAACTAAAGTCTAGCAAGGCAGACAAATGTGTTGGCACTTGTCACCACTTGTTTGTTCATTATACTTAATGAAAAACGAGCCCCTAAGAGATTTGTTGATGAGTTGAGTTTTGATAGGAACTTTTGGGAATTTAAATTCAAAGATTGAGCATGGCTGCCTTCTTCTGGTGCCTCTGGGGTTATGTTAATTGTTTGGGATTCCATATTTGCTTCCAAATTTTAAGGTGGATCCCTTGTTGGGTTTTATTTATTTATTAATTTATTTTTTGTGTTGATCCTCCTTAATGTTACAGGAACAAGGGAGTGGTGGTTCACTTATGTATATGGTTCTGCTCGCCATTGTTATGGATCCTTCTGGGTTGAGCTTGGGGATTTATACAGATTGTGGGTTCTTGTTGATGTTTGAGGGGCAGTTTTAATGTCATTAGGGCTTGCATGAAAAGTTGAGGGATTCTAAGGTCACATGTAGTACAAGTTGCTTTGATTGGTTTATTAGGGATTGTGAGTTGAAAGACACTCCTTTGTTTAATGCTTGGGTTATTTGGATTGCTTCAGGCAGTAGGCAGGTTGCTTGTTGTCTTCATTGTTTCTTGTTGATTATTGCATGGAATTGTATTTTTCCTAATTTAGTTTAGGAGGTTTAATGGTAGAGAACATCAAGAGGACATGTATGGTCAAGATTAATGCAATTTAAGTCGATTACTTGATTTTAAAACATTTTTTTTGATTTTTTCTATTTTTTAAATATTTTCTACTATTATATTTATCTGGTGCTAATTTTTGTAGATTTTAGGTGTCTAGCAATTTGGAAAGTAGTATTTAGTTTTCTTAGGTTCCCTTAAATATTTTCTTGATTCCCAAGCATGCTAGGCCTGAGTTAAATATTATGAATTGAGGTTGTTTAGGGTTTATCCCTTGTTTGTAAGGAGGTAGGTAGGTTCTGTATTTGGAGCATTGAATGACAAGCACCATCACTATACTATTCCTGTCATCATCATTACAACCTACATTTCACCATCTTCAATCACTTTTGCAACACAATCTCCGATCTTATTGTCAATTGTGTCATGTCCCCGTTTCTGCATAACTCTATGGTGATCTAACCTAATTCCTTCTCTCAGTTAGCTAAAAATAGAAAAAAGAAGTCCTTGTGCCCAAGCAAAGGGGATTTCGTTGCTTAAGCCATCGAGGAAGCTATTTGTAACTTGCTGGAGTTGCTGCTGTCATTGACAAATCTTGAAGCTCTGATCCTCTCTATTAATCATCATCGACAAGTTGAAGTCCTACCTTAACTGCTAGACTCTTCAGCTGCTCACAAAGGTCCACCTGTCACCACAAAATAGAGGAGCCTCTCTTGCCTCATCTCACATCATTATCCTTGACAAACCACTAGCGACTTCATTCTTGCTTGTTCCTCCCCTTGACCATTTATTGTAGTCCCCAACTCCCTCCAATGTTGCCCAACTCCTTCATCCCTTCGAAGAGGGGTCATGAAGTTCATGGAAGCCAGCAATAGAAGAGATGCTTTCTTTCTCTTAACCTGTGCCATAACCAGTCAAATGCCATATTGCCGATCTCGTCTTTAACCAATTTAACTGAATCAGGCCAGTCTAATGAACTGAATTGATTAGTGTGCCTGTGTTAAAGCTTGATATACATTTTTGGCCCATAACCTAACAGCTTAAGCTTTAGGTAAAGTGGTAATCTAACATGGTACCAGAGCTAGTTACCAGGATGTCGTGGGTTCTAGTCTCGTTGTCTGCCTTTATTATGTGGTGTTTAAAAAGTTATTGTATTCCCTGTAATGAGTGTTATCTATTGACTGTTTATATTTCCACATGTCAGGCTGTTTGTGTGGGGAAGTGTTAAAGCTTGATATGCATAGTTGGTCCACAACGTAACAGCTTAAGCTTTTAGGTAAAGTGGTAATATGACAACCTGACTGGATCAGTTTCAATTGCTATGGCCATAGGAACAAGCTGAAATGATGCAAGAATAGGGGGAGTGTGATTGTGACCAAAGAACAATTTGAGCTAGTTCGAGGATTGAAGAAATCACATAATTGTCCTTGTAGAAAAGACTAATATGGACCAACAGTACAACAAAGATGTTGAAGATCTTTATGAGGATGTCATAGACCTCAGAAACAAGTTGGATATTGTTTCAAATCATTTGGATACGCTAAGAGAGTGAGAAACGATTGAAAGAAAATATATTATTGTTGAAAAAACAGATGTAAGGCTCATTGAGATGTTGAACAAGCCATTGCCAAAACTCAAACAGTAATCCATTGTATTAGAAGAATAGCCCAAGAAAATAAGAGTTGCCACAATATTTAACCATTAAGTCCAAAGAATTCATGAAAGACTAAGAATGTTGACATTAGAACTAGTAAGTCATACATGGAGGACCAGCGCATTGAGCTCATTGGCATAGAAATTAGAGAGGTTGCATATATGGAATTCTTTGCATTCCCAATAACTTTGTCTTTAGCAAAATTTTCTCTCTGAAAGTTTTCTTTTGGAAGGAAATTGTTTGGTGGAGAAACTGTTGGGTTCTGCTGTGAGTCTCATAAGGGTGTCTTGGTGAGTGATGGAGGAGGGATTGGATAGGGTTGGTTTGAGAGATGTTTGCGGATCGGGAAATTTATCCAGATGTCATGGGAGAGTAATTGCATCAAATTGATTCAATTCAAAAGAATAAGTTATGGAGGTGTGTCCCTTAGCTGCTGTTGAGAGGTTGGGAGAGGCTTCAGGTGAGGCAGATATCTCTATCTGGGTTTTAAAGAAGAATTAATGTGTTGAACAAGTATAAGGTAATAGTGCTGTTTGGAGACTTGGATGAAGCAGGTTGTTAGTAACAATGTGGCACAGCTGTTTTTTTGTGCCAGTACCATTGAAAATAGATTCTGTTGAAACCAACTCCTGCTAAAGAAAGCTATGCAGGTTTACTGGTGCCATTGCCATACCCCCCTGCTGAAAGCTTTGCCTGCATGGTGTCGAAAACCAGACTGTACCAGCCCGTCTGATCTGGTTGGACTGGAATTGGTCATTCCATGGGTCCGGCCTAGTTATTAAAACCGGAATTGAAGCTAACCAAGGTCAACCTGGCCAGACCCGGGTGGCCTGCTCTGACCTGGCTGGACTTGGTGAGCTGGTGGGGTTGACCCACTTTTCATCTAAAAAATAGTTATTACATGGACACGTGCACAGGAGGGTGGAGTTGATCCCACTACCTTTGCTATCCTTTTGAGGAGTCTTACCACCATGACCACTCTTGAGTTTGATAGTAACACACAATATATATATTATGCACTTAATATGTTTGTGTGTTTACATATATAAATATGTTATATAACTGTGTGTGATATATATACATATATTCATAGTGGAATATAGAAATGTATAATTTTATTAGAATGTCTAAACTCTTTCACTTTAAGTTTCTGTTATAGTTCTGAAAAATATTAGGAAATGAAAATGAAAATATGTTGGAATTCAAAATTTCTACTGAAAGTGAGAGGAAAATAAAATATTTTTGAAATAAATTGATAAACTTTTATTTACACATTATTATCATCTTGTTTTTCTTTGCATTTCCTTTCCTTGAACATGATATTTAAGTCGGGTGGAACCTAGCTAAATTTTAACTGAATAAATAAAAAATTATTTTACTATTTTTTTTTTTTATTATATGGATTAATTGAACTTTTTTATCGTTTATAGATATTTTTTACAGAATCAAATCCTCGCTCATTATTATTTAATATTTATTTAACTTTTAATGGAAAGGGTGTCCCCGAGCCACAAGGCTTCCAGCTTTGCGAGGGTAGGGGGGAGAGTCATCACAGTGTATGCAGCCTTAACCAAGAGGGTGGGCCTTGGATCAACAGCCAGGTTGCTCCTTTGTGGTCAGTTGGTTCAAGGGTTTGAGTCCAAGGAACAACCCCTCTGCATGAAAAACAAGGGTAATTAACTTTTAATGATAATCATAATCATCAACAAATTACATCAACATTATCATTATCATATCAACCTCACTTGAGCCTCTTTGTAGCTGCCTTATCCTTACCATTGATTATGTGTGGAAGACAAAACATGCTAATACTATCATGCCAAGAAAAACTTAAATCAATTGACAAAACACTAGTAGTTCTTTTGTTAATAAATGAGCCAAGAAAAGCTGAATCAGTTATGATTAGATAATCATGGGTTTCCCATTCCCTTGAATTTATTTGATTGAAAACAAATTCCCCACAATCATTATCATTATTATTATTATTAATTTTGCAAGGTGGGGCCTTCTCTGAAATACTATGTTGTGAATTTACTGATTAGTGTAAACTTTGCAGGAAAGATTTATGATGCATGAGGATGCTGTCCTTTGTGTTGATTTCAGCAGAGATTCAGAGATGCTTGCATCTGGGTCACAAGATGGGAAAATTAAAGTAAGTTTCTATTGTGCCCCTTTAGTTTTAAATTGATTTTTTTTTTTAAATTTCTTTGATTTAAATTGCCTGTTCCTTTGGTATGTTATCTGCATGGCTTCATCTGCTTTTTGTTATTGCATTTTGGTGCTGTTATAGAGTTCGTGCGTGGTTGTTGTTGAGTCTTAAAATATTATACCAACATATTGAGATGCAATGCATGAGTGGGTGGCATGATTTTAATTTCTTTTTTAAAAAATATTCTCTTTTCTTTTCTTCCCCGCAAAATGCAATTAATAATTAGAAAAAAATTCAAATATTTTAAAGATAGTTGATAGTACCACTCACAAAAATGTGGGTGGTTTGAAAATAAAATTTAAGCTAACATGAATTAAAGAAAATCTGAGTTAGCATGAAGTTGAGCATGGAAATTGTTGATACCTAAAATTATTGTTTTGGCCCAACCATGAATGTTCTCTCAACTAGGGCTTAATGCATGTAATTACTACTTGATTGCTGATAATTTCATGCTTGCCACTCTATAGGAGGCTGAACCTGAGACTATGCAGTGGAGATTACTCTTGAGAATAATCAGATGTAATTTTTTACTAATCTTTGTCTTGAGATGTTCTGGGCTTTGTTGGCCCAAATATGGGTTTTATTTGGGAAGGCTAAACACCTTTTAACCTTTTCTTAACCTATTGGAGCGTCCACTACTTGTCATTTGCAACATGAGGCTTCTCTTACCTCCTCAACCATTGTCACTTGTCACTGTTCAATTTGGCATTTGAGCCTACAAACATATCCATTCTAATTTGATACACTTCCATGAGGTATCCACCCTTTCACCTACAGGATGCAGACGACACAAATGTTCTAGTTCTGTCTAAAGAACATATTCAGCATTCTCCAAAAGAATATCTGGGTGTTTAAATTAAGCAGTGGCTACTATCAGTCACAGCCTCTCCCATCCAGCAGCCTCAAGGAGCTACCTTAACCCCTCTAGTTAATTGTCCTCAAAGTGGGTATAGCAATATTCCTCGTCCTAATTTGAGAGGACATGGCAATAGTATACCTCTGATCCAAAGAGATCCATCTACCTCAAACCTTGTAGTATATTTCTACCCCAGCTTCATAGGTGGCGGTTCTTGCCAGATCTTTTTGCATGCATTGGTCCCCCCTCCCACATGTCCAACATGGGGGATCTACTTTATAAACAACCCTTGAACCTCACCTCAATGTTTTGAGCACTTTTCACCTCCAATTCCGCCCCCATCACTTCCATGCAAAAGAAACTCAACCACTTTGGATTGGATTTAGTGTCAGTAAATGAGTCAACGCTTACTTGCATTACCATGAGGGTTATGTTACCCAAATTCTACCTCTTTACTAGCAAGATTGTAACGTCAATGAGCATTTAATGAAGTTTGTGGAGACATCTAGTGTCTATGGTTTTAGTTGTTGACCTCAAATTTGAGGAGATCTCCAAGTTCTTAGCAAGGAAGGGGTACACATGGTATGTCAACCTTAAGAAGTTAAGCCTATGTTAGTGGAAACCTAGTGCCAAATGTGCCACGTGTTTTGCAATAAGTTCTGCTTCACTTAGGAGAAGGTGAATTTTCCTAGGAGGGTGTGCCAGAAGCCCAAGGAAGACTTGATGGACTATGTGGAGTGCTTTTGTGAGGGGATGTATCCAACGGGACCTAGATGTGATGTGAATCCAATTGATGCCTATTTAGGATAAGATCTACTTAGAGAATTGAGTAGTACATACTTTGCCATGCTTGTGATGGCTGCTACAAGAACCAACAACTCTATCCAAAGCTAGTGGAATGATAATGCTCATTCAATTGGACAGGTTTGGGTGTGGACGCCTTCTAACATATGGGGGATAGATTTAGTATGAATCCTTAGTAGTTGTCTCATTTGCATATTGATTCTTAGCCAGCTTTTCTAAGTGCCATGAACAAGGTGAAGGTGCTCTTTGATGAATTGATGAAGGGCGGGGTGGTGGAACTCCCCATTGTTAGTGCTAGCCACCAATTAAGGGAAGGATTTGAAGTACTGTCACTTGCATGGCGTTATTTGCCATCCTTTGAAAGATTAACTATTTTGGGAAGTATTTTCTAGAGAAAGATGGGAAATGGTGAGCTTCTTGTTGAAGGAGATGATTTTTGGAATAACCCCTTGCTCCATCATTATAAGTGGGCCACTCACTTTGGTGCCATGGTTTGATCCTTATTAAGTCTCTTAGCGAGTAGTAGTGAGATTGTGCCCCTTTTTATGGAATTTGGACGTCAAACTATCGATCCCTATTAAGTCTCTTAGCGAGTAGTAATGAGCTTGTGCCCATTTCTATGGAGTCTGGACGTGAAGCTGTCTTCACCAAGGAAAACTTGGGGAGGATGATTTGGTGGTGTGCACTCTAATGAAGATATCCACTTCAGACATTTCTTTGATTAGTTGGGGTTTTTAAAAGGATCCAAGAGAGTTTTGGCTATGGCTCCTATCTAGATATTATGCTTGCGGTATGGAAATGCAACTTGGTTGGTTAATCGATGAGAAAGATGGTGAGGAGCTATAAAAATGCAATCATTTTCACAAAGGTGGACATGTGTACCAAGTGTAAGAACAATAATCAACTTCTTTACCTATAGAGTATCATGGATGACTTCCCTATTCACCATACCTTCATTGATAATGGATTTTGTGTGAATATCATGGTCTTCTCCACCTTCAAGGCTGCTAGGATTTGAGAACATTATCTGGTGAAACAGCTCATAACAATCCAAGGGTTCAACAATACCTCCTTTAAGACCATGGATTCTGTGATTGTGGACTTGAATATGGGACTGCTAAGATGTTCCATTAGATCTCATGTGGTTCTATGATCACAATCGTGCCCATCTCCCCCCCCCCCCCACCCCCCCCATTAGTTTATCAATGCATCAAGGGGCGATGGAATTGGAAGGTGTTCATACTAGCTCTTAAGGCCTCCATTTGAGCATCAAAAGTCCTACCTATTCGAGTTGGCTTTTGATGAGTTTGCAGAGGATGTGAAGAGAACCACTGGTTGTGCTAACCATACCCTTTAGGCCACGATAAATTTAAACTACTTTGATAAATTAGCATTACTTTGCTTTGTTTTGCATTAAACAAGTTCATACTAACCATGTTAGTCATTAACTAAGTTGTGTTAACTGATATTGGAAATTCGATTCGATTTATTAGTGGTAGGAGGGAGGGAGGGAGGGAGAGAGAGGGGGGGGGGGAGAAGAGAGAGAGAGAGAGAGAGAGAGAGGGAGAGAGCAGCGTTTTTGGTCACATGCCAAAAGTAGGGATGTTACAGAATGGTATTAGAGCTTTGGTTACATTGGGCCTTGCTTAAAGAAAGAGATGACAAGATAAT
The DNA here is from genome assembly GCF_029873635.1 of Malania oleifera. Classification (NCBI taxonomy): domain Eukaryota; kingdom Viridiplantae; phylum Streptophyta; class Magnoliopsida; order Santalales; family Ximeniaceae; genus Malania; species Malania oleifera. The sequence goes on from NC_080420.1 coordinate 92,185,804, forward strand.
TGTTAGAGGTTATTTATGTATTTTTGTATTATTATTAAGTTTGTTAATATGTTAATTAGAGATAGTAAGGGTATTATTGTCATTAGAATGCATTTGAGTTGTATTATAAATAGAGGGAGAGGCCTATCTTCAGGTTAGATCATTCATTTTAATCAAAATTTCAACATGGTATGAGAGCATGATCCAACCTAAACCCTATCATACTCGGCTGTCTCCGGAAAACAGCATCCCGTCGCTCCCCTTATCAAATCCACCTCCATCCTTCATTATCTTATGAAAACAACCATATAGCCAAAAACAGAACCCTTTGAATCCTACCCCTCAGAAAACCGCATCGCTGGCAACAGCTCCACGCGCTGGCGTGTGAGAGAGTTTCTATCCACCTTTTTCTTTTACTTTTTTTTATTCCTCTTTGATGTTCTGATTCCATCTCTAGACCATATTATCAAGTTGTAGGGCATGTTTTTTGCTCAAAGATCCAGAGAGAGAGAGAGAGAGGGGTTTCACAAACTAGGAGTTGACACCTAGCACATTGGGCTAATGACCTATATATTTCCCTTTACTAACTGGGACAAAAGAGTTCGCAAGAGAGCAGCAGCAGAGAGCAGCCATTTAGAAGTTTCACAAACCAGGAGTTGACACCTAGCACATTGGGCTAATGACCTATATATTTCCCTTTATTAACTGGGACAAAAGAGTTCGCAAGAGAGCAGCGGCTACTTAGCAGTTTTGCAAAGAGAGAACTTGTCACTGAAAGATGTTCTATGTATCTTGTGTTTTTTAACAAATATTCACTTTTACTTGGTCACATGCCAAAAATAGGGATGTGACAGAGCGGTTTTAGAGCTTTGCTTACATTGGGCCTTGCTTAAAGAAAGAGACGGCAAGATAATTGTTTGAGGTTATTTATGTATTTTAGTATTATTATTAAGTTTGTTAATATGTTAATTAGAGATAGTAAGGGTATTATTGTCATTAGAATGCATTTGATTTGTATTATAAATAGAGGGAGAGGCCTATCTTTAGGTTAGATCATTCATTTTAATCAAAATTTCAACATGGTATGAGGGCATGATCCAACCTAAACCCTATCATACTCAGCTATCTTCGGAAAAAAGCATCCCATCGCTCCCCTTCTCAAATCCACCTCCATCCTTCATTATTTTACAAAACCAACCATATAGCCAAAAATAAAACCCTTTGAAGCCTACCCTTCAGAAAACCACATCGCTGGCAACAGCCCCACGCGCTGGCGCGTGAGAGAGTTTCTGGCCACCTTTTTCTTTTTTTTTTTCCCTCTGCGATGTTCTGATTCCTTCTCTAGACCATATTATCAAGTTGTAGGGCATGTTTTTTGCTCAAAGATCCAACCTTTTTCGAACATGCACTTGTGGTAATCTGTTAGTTTTTCGGTGTCTTTAAAGGCTTTTTTGTGAGTTTCTTGGGGGCCGTGGTAGTGTTCGTAAGTTGAATTGTGAGGTAGTGGTAGTGCTATATCAATGGGTAAGTCATTTACCTCGTTCGTGGTTGTATCGGTGCTTCACATCATTTGTAATTATGTTGATTAGTTTGATTGTTTTTCTTGTTTGACATTGGTGTGGCTGCTAGTTTGTGAGTGTTGGGGTGGAGTCTATGAATCCTAAAAAAATGCTTCCTTCATCGCTGCGACAGATAATAACTCAAAAGTTGGATGGAAAGAATTATGTTGAATGGTCTAAAGCTGTTCGGGTTTATTGAGTAGGATTAGGAAAATCTGACCACTTGCTCCAATCAGTTCCTTATGATGAGAGGAGAAAAGAAGTGTGGGTTGTTTTGACACCTTTTCTCCGGTTGCCAAACTTACATCAGTATGTCTGTTCATCTCCTTGTAGCACTTGTCACTGGCGTCTCGATCAATTAGATGTGAAGAATGCCTTCTTGCATGGTGATCTTGAGGAGGAGGTTTATATGGAGCAACCACATGGGTTTGTTGCTTAGGGGGAGTCAAGCTTAGTATGTCTGCTCAAGAAGGTACTATATGGTTTAAAAATCTCCTAGAGCATGATTTGGCCGTTTCACTGCTGTAGTACTTGAGTTTGGTCTTCAATGGTGGCAATTGATCATTATGTGCTTTATAGTCATACTTCATCAAGTAGGATCCTTCTTGTTGCGTATGTGGATGATACTGTTATTATAGGTGATGATGATAAAGGCTTTCAAAGTCTCAAACTTTTTCTACAGAATAAGTTTCAAACCAAATATTTGGGACCATTGAAATACTTCTTGGGTATAAAAGTATTTAGATCTCGTATAGGAATTGTTTTTTCTTAGAGGAAGTATGTTCTTGATCTGTTGGATGAAATTGGATTTTTGGGATCCAAACCAATTAATGCACCCATGGATCTTAACATTTAGTGTCAAATATGGGTGATTTGTTGCCTAATTTTGGACAATACCAGAGACTTGTTGGAAAGTTGAATTATCGCAAAGTCATTCAACTGGATATATCTTTTGTAACAAGTGTCGTGAGTCAATTTCTAGATTCTCTGAGGAAAAGTCATTGTGATGCGGTAATTCGCAACTTGAGATATCTCAAAGGTGCACCTCGGAGAGGTCTTTTATATCGTGATCAAGGTCACACTTATATTCATGGATATATACAAGTGCGGATTAGGCTGGGTTGCCTTCGGACCAAAGATCCTCAATCGGGTATTGTATCTTGGTTGGTGGTAATTGGGTTTCTTGGAAGAATAAGAAGGCCAGGTCAAGTGCTGAATTAGAATATGGAGCTATGGCTCACACTACTTGTGAACTTGTCTAGTTGAAGAACATGTTGGATGAATTGGTTTTCTCAAATTCTTAGCCTATGAAGTTGATGTGTGATAATCAGACTGTTCTTCATATTGCCTCCAACCTAGTCTTTCATGAGCGAATGAAACACATTAAGTTGATTGCTATTTTGTTTGGGAAAAAGCTGTGCAGAAGCTCATTACTACGCTTATGTGAAGTCTGATGTGCAGCTTGCTGATTTGTTCACCAAAGCTTTGGGGGGGGGGGGGGGGTTGTTCGTGTTAAATTTATTTGTAACAAGCTAGGAGCATATGATATTTATGCTCCAGCTTAAAGGGGAGCGTTAGAGGTTAATTATGTCTTTTAGTATTTATCATTAAGTTTGTTAGTGTGTTAATTAGAGAGAGTTAGTAAGGGTATTATTGTCATTAGAATGTATTTGATTTGTATTATAAATGGAGGCAGAGGCCTGTCTTCTAGTTAGGTCATTTATTTTAATCAAAATCTCAATAATAATATTAATTTGAGCGGCACGTGGTTGGGTCCTTTGACTTGCATGTGGTTAGATCATTTGCGGATTATGTTAGGTAGATTTAGGCATATACATTAAAATAATGAATACGACTAGTTGTGTAGCTTAGTTAGGATTGTTAATAATTACATGTCCATGGTAATATTTATTGAGCACATGAAAACACTTGACAGCTATTTTTATTAAGGAGAATGATAAAGGGGTGGTTTGACGCCTTCAGCCCCACCAGAAGATGGTATTAATTAGGATCAAAGTGCTCCAAGGGAATCTGAGAGTTTAGCTGGGATATATACAGCCTTATGGAGTATTAATCAGGTCATAATTACAATGGCTCAAAATAATTAGCCAACTCAGCAAAATAATCATGAAAGTCAGTTGAATCAACAACCAATGGTGGAAGATGTACTAGAAGAGACAATTGCTGAAAAATGAATGAATATGCTGAAGGAGCTTAAGGGTTAAGGCCTACTAGCTTTGCAGGAAACCTAGAGTTAGAGAACTAGTTGCGGAAGGTTAGGAAACTTTTTGATATGCTTAGAATGCCAGATGGGTATAGAGTCATCTTTGAAAGTTCTCTATTTGAAGGTGAGGCTGACCATTGGTGGGAATCTGTGTAATGGGGAAGAGATGTTGAGGGTATGAGCTGGGCTGACTTTGAAACAGTTTTCAATGAGAAATAATTCTGAAAGGCATTCTGAGAAGCCAAATTACAGGAATTTATGCAGTTGACTCGAAGGAACTATATGAAAGAAAATTTGCTGAATTGCCACGGTTTGGACAAGAACTAGTCAACATTGAGGAATTAAAGGTTCAAAAGCTTGAGAGGGGATTGAGACCTACTAGTAGGTCTAAACTTGTGGCCCTAAGGATTGAGAGTTTTGGAGAAATAGTAGAAAGGGTTTCTTGGTAGAACAAGGTATTGAAGACAGTTAAAAAATTTGAGCAATCCTCATTTAGCAAAACTGGGTCAGCTGGAAAGAATCTGAAAGTTTCTCTAGCACCACAACAAAGTGCTCTTATTTAGTGGCCCCTTTCATGGGGTTTTGAAGTGTTATGAGTGTGGGCAAGAGGGGCATATAAGGAGGGAGTGTCTTGACTCTCAATCCCCAATGATGCTGAGAAGACAACAGCATCCAGCAACTCTATTCTCTCGTTCTAGACCTTATCAACCATATCCTTCCCCAAGTTTGGGTTTTCCTCGATCTTTAGTGCAACTTAACCCAGCTAAATGCTCCTACAAATCCAATAGTTCTTGAAGCTTTGTATAAGGGAAAGGGGAAGGAATTAGAGAATAAGGTACAAGGATGATTCTTATCAACCATATCCTTCCCCAATCTTGAATTTTCCTTAATATTCAGTGCAACCAACCCAGCTGAATGCTCTTGCAAATCCAACAATGGTTGAAGCTTCGTATGAGGGAAAGGGGAAGTAATTAGAAAAATAAGGTACAAGGATGATTTTATACCATTGCACCATCCCAACATTGGCATCATGGAGAGCAACCAAATAAGGAGGTAAGCAATTCTATAGTGGAAGGTATGCTTTTTTTACACAACACTTGACAACAACAACAACAACAGTGAGCCTTATGTCCCACTAGGTGGGGTCGGCTACATGAATCCTTTTCCACCAATTCACCCGATCCAAAGAATTTTCCTCTATTAGATTAAAGGCTATTAAATCCTTCCTCACTACCTCATTCCAAGTAATTTTAGGCCTACCCGTACCATTTTTCATGCTAGAGACCATGGTTTGAAATCGCGGTCGCGGGTAATGTTGCGTAACGTTCGCGGGACGCGGGAGACGTGAGTGTTATGTAACGGGAAGCAGGCGTAACGGTCGTGAATTTTTTTCACGCATGCACAACCATGCCAAAATTGAAAAATAAGCATGAAATCCATTAATACATGATTTTTAATGAATTTTAAAGGTTTTCATTCAACCTACAAATGCTTTTTAATAGGCATTATGATTTTTATATTAATTTTAGTGCGCTGTTTATAGAAAAAAATCATATTTTTTAATAATTTACATTACTTTAAAATTTACAATTTAACAAAATAAATATGAAATTGTAAATCTTACAATTTAATTATTTAAATGGTAATAGACTTGAACTTGAGTCACTTAAGAGTTGAGACTTGACTAATTGTGTACAAATTAGAATTTATTATAAATTGTAGATCTAATATTAAATTATTAATTGTCAATGACCTCAAGGTATTTAAAAAAATAAATATGTAGAATATTAGTTAATAATTTTTTACTAAATCTGTACTCTAAGTTTCTAAGTTCTAAGTTCTAGGTTCTAACTCTCTAAGAGTCTAAGCAACTCTATAAATTTTATATTTTAAAAACTTTATACTAATTTTTTTATTTTAATTAATAAATTCTACTTATACAATCATTAATAATTTATAATTGTTAATTTGTATTTTAATTAAATAATAAATAAACTAAATTTATATACTAATTATATTTATAAACTGAAATTATAAAACAAAATTTACAACTTATATACTAATTAGTAATTAAATAAACTGAAATTTATAATTTATATAAACTATAAATTGAAATTATAAAACAAACTAAATTTAAAACGGAAATTTACAATTTATATACTAATTAAATGAACTAAAATTTACAATTTATATACTAATTATATAAACTGAAATTTACAATTTATATAAAGCAATAAAGCATAAATTGAAATAATAAAACAGAATAAATTATTAAGCAATAAAACATAAATTGAAATAATAAAACAACATACATATTACATACCCACTGGTTACCACCCACTACCTAGTTACCACTTACCCAATACCCACTCCCAACTCCCACTCCCATGGAAGCTGCGAGCCTGCGACTGTGAGAGAGCTGCTGGCCTGCTGCAGCTGCAACCTGCAAGGCTCCAAATTTTGGAGGAATCGAAGGCTTCGAATGGAGGAATTGAAGGCTTGCTGATTTTTGGGTTCTTGGACGAAGCAGACGAATGACGGACTGAGGGAGACGAAGCTGTACGAAGCAGATTTTGGGGGTTTTAGGGATTCAAAGCTTCAGATCAGTAGATCGAAGCTGTACGTATGAAGGAGACGAAGAATCGAAGAGTGATTCAGGTGAAGAGGGAACTGAACTCAGCTTGCGGACGACAGATGTAAGGGTTCGAAGGCTCGAAGCTGCGTAACGGACGTTACGTTCCATAACATTAGTGTAACGGCTGTTACGGGCCCTTACATTTCCGTAACGGCCGTTACACATGTGAATTTTTGGCTCGCCGCTAATGTGGCCCGAAACGGTATTGGAGACCTGTTTTTCCGTTACGTAACGGCCGTTATTTAATACCATGCTAGAGACCATAACTGACTCATCCTCACACCTGCTCTACTAGGCTTGCATTTTAAATGTCCAAACTATCTAAGTTGCCTCTCTTATCTTGTTTTCAATCGGTGCCATGCCTAAATTTTTGCGTATATGTTCATTTCTTACTTTATCTTTTAATGTTAAACCTCTCATCCACCTTAGCATACACATCTCAACAACTTTCATTCTTTGCATATGTTGTTTCTTAGTTTCCTAGCATTCTAAACCATAAAGCATAGTTGACCATATAGCTGTCTTATAAAACTTTTCTTTTAATTTTAAGTGTATTCTAATATCACAAAACACACCTGACACACTCCTCTATTTTACCCAACTTGTCTGAATTCTATGTAATACATCTTCTTCAATTTTCCCTTCACCTTGCATAATAGATCCTCGATATCTAAATCTAATCTCTTGATTAAACAATTTAATCTTCCCTTTGTTGCTACTCCTTACATTGCTGAAATTTCATTTCATATATTCAGTCTTATTCCTACCTATTCTAAACCCTTTAGACTCTAATGTGGCTCTCCAGAGTTCTAGCTTAGTTTCCACTCCGCTCCTATTATCATCAATCAACACGATATCATCTGCAAACAACATACACCAAATGATCTCATCCTGGATATTCCTTAGTGATTTCATCAATTACTAAAGTAAAAAGATTAGGACTCAAAGTAGAACCTTGATGACCACCTATTGAGATTGAGAACTCTCTAGACTCTCCTCTTGCGGTCCTGACGCTAGTCACGACTCTAATGACCTCCGTATATCCACTGCAAACTCCTTTCTTTTCTAATACCTACCAAAGCACTACCCTAGGTACTCTATCAGAAGCTTTCTCTAGATCAGTAAAAACCAAGTGCAAGTTCTTCTTTTGCCTAAACTTTTCCATTAAATTTCGTAAAAGATAAATAGCTTCTATTGTCGATCTCCCAGGCATAAAACCAAATTGATTTGTGAAATCTTCATTTCTTATCTTATTCTATGTTCAATTACCCTTTCCCATAATTTCATCGTATGAATCATAATCTTAATTCCACGATAGTTATTATAGTTTTGAATGTTGCCTATGTTTTTATATAGAGGTACTAACATACTTTTCCTTCATTTTTCTGTCATTTTCTTGGTTTTTATAATATTATTGAATATATTAGTTAACCAAACAATTCCTTTATCTCCTTAACATTTCCAAACTTCAATTGGTATTTTATTTGGCCCTATAGATTTTCCACTTTTAATTTTTTTAATGTCATCTTAACTTCAAGGACCCTAATTTTACGAATAAATCTCCTATTTATAATCTTCTTTTCATTTGTCATTTCCAAGTTCAATTTTTTCATTTTCGTTTTCATTGAACAACTTATCAAAGTATCTCTGCCACCTTTATTTTATATCTTCTTCTCTAATTAAGACATTATCATTGATAGTCTTTTTTGCATTCTCTCTTCTTTATATTTTTCAAGATTTTCTATATTTCTACAATTTTGCCATATCTTATACCAATTTCTCTTTGTCTTGATGGCTTTTTGGACTTCTTGATCCCACCACTAACTTATTTACTACGCAAGTATCATCCTTTGGACTCACCTAAAACCTCTTTTGCTATTCTTACAATAGAATTCGCAATTTTATTCCAAACATTATTTGCATCAACCTCATCCCCTATTGTTCAATCACACTTTTTTTCATTTTATATTTGAATGTTACTATATTATCTCTCTTCAAGTTCCACCATCTAGTCCTCTTGTGTTGGTTTATGCTACTCCTTCTCTCTCATTCTTTAATATGTATATCTAATACTAAGACTCTATGATGTGTAGCCAAACTTTCACCTAGGATAGCTTACAATCCTTACAAGATAGACGGTCCCTGTTATTAGTTAAAAAGAAATCTATTTGACTTATATTGTACCCACTCTTGAAAGTTATTAAGTTTTCTTTTCTTTTTATAAAGCAAGTATTCAATATAACCAAATCGTAAGACATTGAAAAATCTAAGATTGTATCATTGGACTCATTTTTATCTCCATATCCATGGCCTCCATGTATCCTCTCATACACTATATTATCCTTCCCAATGTGACTATTCAAATAAGCTCCTATGAATGTCTTTTCACGCATCGGGACCCTTTGTAAAATACTATCCATATCTTCCCAAAATTGTCTTTTTAGATTTTTTGCTAAGCTTATTTGGGGAGCATATGCACTAATGAAGTTCACTATCTCTAGGCCTAAAACTAACTTGATTGTAATGATCCTATTCCCTATTTTTTAACATCTACTACATTATCTTTTAGGTCTCTATCTACAATAATACCCATCCCGTTTTTATGTCTCTCTTTGTTAGTGTAGCAAAGTTTAAATTCCAAATTTTCAATTTCTCTGGCTCTCTCCTACTCATTTCGTCTTTTGAAGGTAGACTAAATTAATTTTCCTTCGAAACATTATTTCCACTATTTCCATACTTTTTCCCATAAGAGTCCCCATATTCCAAGTTGCTAATCTTATCTTAGTTTCTTGTACTAACTTAGTGACCCTCTCCTTTTTATACTGACCCGATCTATTCCCTTGATCTAGGTGATTTTGGTAAGAATTCATGATAAGAAGATCTGATGAAGTTTTGCGTTGGCTGCCAGCTACCTAACACAACCTTGCTCCTTAATCCTGGCTTGGGACCGACTTTGTGTATGAAGGCTTTGTTTTACACAATACTTGAGCAAGGGTTTTATTTAATTTTGGTTCTACCTACTTCTACATTGCTATGTCCTTCGCTAATATGTTGTGTTTGGAATTTGAACATTTGAGTAGCTTTCTTAATGTTGCTTCACTTTGGGAAAAACTATAAATGTGAACAAAGATTGATTGAAATTGCATTTTAGATATTGATCAACATCACTTCCTAGTTAATTTTGGAAATTATGGATTATGACATAATCCTAGGAATGGAGTGGTTATCCACTTATCATGCATTTGCTGATTGATTTTGAAAGAAAGTTGTACTTAGAGATCCAAATGGGGTGATAGTTTCCTTCTATGGAGACCAAACTAAGAAGCTCTCATCTTTGATATCTGGGTTGCATGTGAAAAGATAGAATTTTGGAAAATGTGTGGGGTTTGTAGCAGTAATGAAAGCAAATACACAAGTTAATGGAACTCGAACTTCTTTACCCATGGTTGATGAATTTCCAAATATTTTTCTAGATGACTTATTAGGACTGCTTCCAAAACAAGAGATTGGGTTTACTATTGATTTGATGCCTAGGATGGAACCTATATTGACTGCTCCATATAAAATGGCTCTGGCTGAACTAAGGGAACTTAAGTGCAACTACAAGATCTCCTCAATAAGGGATTTATTCGAGCTAGTGTATCACCATGGGCTGCACTAGTATTATTTGCTAAGAAACATGATGGGTATTTGAAGCTATGCATTGGTTATAGGAAGTTGAATCGGGTTACTATCAAGAATTGGTATCCTTTTCCAAGAATTGATGAACTATTTGATCAGTTGGCTGGATCTCAATTTTTTTGAAGATTGACCTGCAATTAGGCTATCACCAATTGAGGATTTGGGAATTAGACATTCCAAAGATGACATTTCGTACATGATATTGTCATTATGAGTTTCTTGTGTTACTGTTTGGGGTTACAAATGCACTTGCTGTGTTCATGGATATGATGAATCAAGCTTGACAACCATACTTAGACCAATAATTTTTAGTGATGATATTTTGATATATTCAAAGACTCAAGAACAACATGAATAACATTTGCAATTGGCTTTACAAACATTACGAGAACATCAGTTATTTGCTAAATAGGAGAAATGTGAATTCTAGACAACTAGTGTGAAAATTTTGGGTCATGTCATAACCAAATATGGATTATCTATTGATCCTTCTAAAGTTGAGGCTGTATTGAGTTGGGAAACTCCTAAAAATGTGGCAAAAATTTGTAGTTTTCTGGGTTTGGCAAGGTAATATTGCATATTTTTGTAGAATTTTTCTAGAATAGTCATGCCTTCAATTGAGTTGACTAGGAAAGGAAAGAAATTTGTGTGGAGTGAAGAATGTGAAAGAGCCATTCAAGAATTAAAACCTTGATTGAGAACAACTCTAATACTAACTCTTTTTATGTAGTATATACAGATGCGTCCTTGAATGGACTAAGATCCGTGTTGATGCAAAAGGAAAAGGTGGTTGCGTATGGATCACAAGATTTGCAACAATTAACCGCGTGAATGTTATTAGCCAACTTGTGACTTGGAATTAGCTGTTGTTGTGTTTGCATTATTATGGCGTTCATACTCGTATGGAAACAAATTTGAAGTGTATCTAGACCATAAAAGCCTTAAATATCTCTTTACTTAAAAGGAATTGAACTTAAGGCAAAGGCGATGGGTGGAGTATTTGGAAGATTATGACTTTAAACTCCATTATCATCCAGGTAAGGCAAATGTTGTCGTAGATGCGCTAAGTAGAAAGTCCTGACATACATTTGCAAATTTGAAAATTAGAAGGTGGAAAATGTTGGAAACAATAGATTCATTTGACTTGTGAACGACCCTTCAAGGAGATAAGTTTTGTATATATAACTTAAGGGCACAATCAACGTTATTGGAGTGAATTATCGAAGGGCAAGAACATGACCCTTAGTTTAAAAAAATATGAAGAGGTATGGAAGAGGGTGCACACTCTAAAGGGTGGACAGAATCTTCTAATGTAGGACTTTGTTATTTGGACAGGCTTTGTGTTCCACACTTCCACATGATTGAAAGAGGAAGTCTTGCAAGAAGTACATTGTTCTAGATACATTATCCATCCGGCAGCACTAAGATGTGTAGGGTTTTGAAAAGGTAATTCTCCTCCTCCCCCCTTCTTTTCCCCCTCCTTTTCCTCCTCCTCCTCCTCTTTCCTCTTCTCCTTTTCTGTCTTAGGATCAGATCGTGGATTGTAATGATAATAATATGCTCTCAATAATAAGTCGCTAAACACACACCCATACATTAATCGCATATACACACTTAGATATATACATACCTATTTATACTATTTTCTTAGCAAAAAAATGTCTTAGGATTTTGACCCTTGGCTACATGCTCTCACTAATAAATTGCTACACTCACACCCATACATTAATCGCATGTACACATTTAGATATATACATATATTTACACATGCCTGTTTATATATATAATTTTTACTATTTTGTCAACAAAAAATGTCAATAGGAGTTTTATCCTAAGCGACAAGCATATGCATATATGACCCCCCAATGTGAAAATCCTCAAGATTTTCCTTCAACAATTTTGACCCTAAAAAAATCTGAATAGTTTGAACTGCAAAGTGTGCTGCAAAGGGCAGACTGTTTCTAGCTTATTTATTTAATAATTGTAATTAAATAGAAAAGCAAAAAGAATGAAGAGCAACAGGAGGAAGAAACTGCTAATCTTGATTCAATAAGACATTGCTGGAAGAAGGAACAGTCTGAGCCTAATAGAAATGTTCATTATTTTGCCCTAATTTTGATGCATTTTAGCCAATTAGACGAAATTTTGTGTCTATTGCAGAAGTAATATGTTCAGACCAATAAAAAAAATAAAAATAATGTGCCTTTTTCTTTAAAATCCTAAACAGGAGAAATCCATATTCCATTGCACGAGTAGGATTGGTAGGATCGCAAGTAGGATCGTGATACTAAGATCTCATTTGAGCCAATTAGACCAAATTTTGTGTCTTAATTTTGATGCATTTGAGCCACTTAGACCAAATTTTGTATCTATTGCAAAAGTAATGTGTTCAGACCAATAAAAATATATATATATATTTTGCCTTTTCTTTAAAATTATGAACAGGAGAAATCCATATTCCTTTGTACAAGTAGGATTGGTAGGATCGTGATACTAATATCTCATTTGAGCCAATTAGTCCAAATTTTGATGCATTTGAGCCAATTAGACCAAATTTTGTGTCTATTGCAAAAGTAATGTGTTCAGACCAATAAAAAAAAAAAACATATTGTGCCTTTTTCTTTAAAATCCTAAACAGGAAAAATCCATATTCCATCGCACAAGTAGGATTGGTAGGATCACAAGTAGGATCGTGATACTAATATCATGAACCAGATAGGTTCCTATTGGGATCCTACTTGATTAAGATTTTACTTAGGATCCGGATCGATTAGGCAAGTCTGAATCATAGGATTATAGGATTGCATGATCTAGATCAGGATTTTGATAACCATGTTCTGCGTCTTCTTCTTCTTCCTCTTCATTGTTATCTTCTTCTTCGTCTTCCTCTTCATCTTCTTCCTTCTAATCTTTGCGCCTGCACAATGATTCTAGCATCTTTCTCAAGCAGCCAAATGGAGAGTGCTTTTACGGAATCCACATTTGCACCTTACTTGTACCTTATAGAACTTAGTGTGGCCTTTGATTAATAAATTCCAGGTTGAAAATGCATGCATCATAGTTGGCTAACTAGCAAGTGGATGCTTTGGCAGTCCTAGCATCTAGGATTCCAGAGGGTCAAGATAGCTGTGATATCTCTATCTTCAGAAGAACATTGGCTTGCATTGAGGTGAAATTGCTGATGATGAGGGTCTTGATGCTTGGAGCATCTCAATAAAAGTCAGGCTTCTTTAACCTTTTCCTTAGGATGTACCAGCACTTCCTAAATATGCAGGATGTTCTCTATCACTAGGGGGTTGTTGGAGGGCTATCTAGACGTGTTCCCACTCAAGAAGCCTAGGAATGGTTGAGGAAATATCATGGGCAGTGATATGAAGAAGAAGAAGGTCAACTTTGGGATCAAAGATTTATATCTTTCCAAATTCATGGTCAAAGACTTCTTGCAAAAGGATTTTCTTTGGCTGTAGTATTGAATTCATTATATAAAATGAAATATAACTTGCTTGTAAGTCATATTTATGAATATCTTAGCATCTTTGAATGCTTTATCTTGTTAGTGGGTTCTATTGAAACTTTTTGAACTTTCATTCAACATCATCTTATTTAGGATATATTATGTGACCTAAGTGTATATTATTGTTAGTGTTTTTGTTTTTGTTGTTATAATTATTTGTTTCCTTCATCATCATTGTCATCAACATGATCCTTATTATGTCTTTCTTGGCCAGTCCTTCCAAATGCTTTCTGATGCCCTTCAGTCTTTAGAAGTATATTTATTTTCTATTTGTTTAAGTTACTTTGGTTGTCATTGGACATGGGACCATACCTTTTAGCTAGTGGGAGGCTTTAAGCATGTGCCTTGCCTTGTTCAATGCTGCACCTTGTTTATTGTCGATGACAAGATCGGAGATTTGATAAAATTGCACATCAATTTATTTGTAACATTGTTTCAGGTTTGGCGTATAAGAACAGGCCAATGCTTGCGCCGTCTTGAACGTGCACATTCTCAGGGCGTCACCAGTCTTGCTTTTTCTCGAGATGGAAGCCAGTTACTCAGTACATCATTTGACAGCACTGCAAGGTTTGAAGTCATGGGTGTTTTCTGTGTCATGGTTATTTCTAGTCTAAGACAACAATATGTCATGTTTAAATAGTGGTTCGGACTGCTGCTGTTATATTTTAGTTTTTTTTTTTGTTCGTTGACCTGGTCTAATTTTGGGGACTTTTGCAACTCACTGAATGTTATTTGTTTAAAGCAGGAGCATTCCTTCTTGGTTGCTAAAATATAATTTAATGTATAAACTGTATTCATTTCTTGTTTTAGGATCCATGGCTTAAAGTCTGGGAAGTTGTTAAAGGAATTTCGTGGCCATACATCCTATGTGAATAATGCTATATTTACCAATGATGGAAGTTGTATTATTACTGCATCCAGTGATTGCACTGTCAAGGTAAAGCTATATATATATATTAATGAGTTATGACGCTGCTGGGTCCTTTCAGTGTGTAAGAACATGGTTCTTCCATGAAAAGCATTGCTGCACAATGTTGCAGGCATGGGGTTTAGGTTCAATTCATATCATTCATCTGAAAGAAATAGGAGATGAGCTCCTTTTATGCTCAGGTGAATATTGTATATGTTTGGCTTTTCCAGGTCTGGGATGCGAAGACCACAGACTGTTTACAAACATTTAAGCCACCGCCTCCTTTAAGGGTATTGTTTCTTATGGATTTGAGAATTGAATGGTTGCAGCATTCATAATATTGGAAATTTGTTATTATTTAATTTTATTGCCTAATTTCTGGTTCTTTGTGCATTAATAGGGAGGTGATGCATCTGTGAATTCTGTTCATCTTTTCCCAAAACATGCCGATCATATTATTGTGTGTAACAAGACATCATCTATATACCTTATGACACTTCAAGGACAGGTACTCATTTTCTTCCGAAAATAGGCAATTGAATTTTTTGTTAGATAATGTTGTTCCCCACCTGCTGAGGTTCTAGGAAGAGTAACATTTTCTGAAGAGTTTTTGCTCTGCTATTTGACATGGGGACAAACACATTGGGTATCCTGTAATTAATTGAAAAGTTGTGTTCTTTCCTTGCGTCACTTGATAATCTCAAATAGCTGCAGATCCATGGACAGGCAACAGGGAAGAATTGGTCATAACTTCACTGTTCCTTATAGTTTTGATTTTTCTTTTTTATGTTCTTTTCATATTCTTGAATCTTGATATTTTAGTCCACCTTTATTAGTTTTTTTTAAAAAAAAAAAAAAATTGAAAACAAAGAGATTTTATTAAGAAGAAGTACAACAAGGAGCATAGGAAATATTCCTTAAAAGATACAAGAACAAAAAAGAAAAAAATAAAAATAAATCAAAACAGTGCAGCCAGCCAATCACGCTGTAAATAAGAAAAGAAAACCCTTTGTATCATCCCGTTGCAAAAGCGCACAAGGAGGCTGGATACACTGGAAATCAAATTAACAAACTCTAAATTGATCTACCAAACATAGTGAATATTATGTATGTGAATTTGTTTATGAGATTAGAAACTTGTTAAAACTTATAGATTCACATGTTTTGACTTCAAAATCTGGCATACTAATGTCTGAGTGCTTGTTACCAAAATTTATAATCAAGTTACATACAGCATATGCCCAACATGTTGAATGTTATATTGGTTCATGTATCAGCAAAGGGAAAGAAAATTCTTGTAGCTGTTACTAGTCATCTTTATATATATATATTTTATAGAATATAACTCTAATCTAAATTAAGGAATCATAAAAATATAGAACATATTTATATTTCATATTTTATAACATAATCACATGAAAGCAATGAAACAACAAACAAAAAACCAAACCTTAAGTCCCATAGATGGGGTCGGCTACATGAATCCTTTTCCACCAATTTATGGGATCATGGACAATTCCCTTTGACAAATTCAGGGCTATTAAATCTTTACTATCTCATTTCAAGTTATTTTAGGTCTACCCCTACACCATCTACTACCCCTCACAGTAATCGAATTATGTAGCCTATGTTGCAAGTGCACAAACCATTTGTGTTGTCCCTCGCTTATCTTATCTTCAATTGGAGCTATGCTAACTTACCATGAATATGTTCATTTCTTAATATATCTTTTAACGTTATACCATTCATCCATCTAAGCATTTTCATGTTGACATTTTTTACTTTTTGGATATGCTGTTTGTTAGTTGCTCAACATTCTCATATAGCATAGCTGGTCTTACGGCTATCCTATAAAATTTTACTCTTAATTTTAAGGGTATTTTACGATCACAAAGCACACTCGTAGCACTTTGCCATTTTACCCAACTCACTTTAACTTTATTCATTAAAATTTCTTCAATTCTCCTTTAGCTTGCATAATATATCCAAGGTATCAAAATCTACTAGTCCTATTGATTTCTTTATTATCAAGTTTAACTTTGTCTTTAATATTCCTCCTCCTATGATTGAAATTACATTTCATATATTTTTTCTTATTTCTACTTATCCTAAAGCTTCTAGATTTTAAAATTTCTCTCCATAATTCTAACTTAGATTCTACTCTACCCCTAGTTTCATCAATTAAGACACTATCAACTACAAAAAACATACACCATGGAACCTCATTTTGGATACTCCTAGTTAGTTCATCCATTACCAAAGAAAAAAGATAAGCGCTCAAATCAGATCCTTGATGTACATCAATATTGGAAATTCTCTAGTTTCTTCACCTATAGTCCTAACACTAGTCACTACTCCATCGTACAAATACTTAATGACATCAATATACCTACTATAATACACCTTTTTTCGAAAACCCACCGTATAACTCTCTAGGTACCTTGTCATATGCTTTCTCTAAGTCAATTAATACCGTATGCAAGTTCCTCTTCTTTTCTCTAAACTTTTCCATTAGTCTTCTTCAAAGATATATAGCTTCTGTAATAGATTCCCAGGCATAAAACCAAATTGATTTTCTGAAACTTTTGTTTCTAGTCTTAATCTTTGTTCAACTACTCTTTCCCACAGTTTCATTGTATAACTCATAAATTTAATTCTACGATAGTTATTACAATTTTGCATATCTACTTTGTTTTTATGTATAGGTATTAAAGTGCTTCTGCTTTATTTGTGACATTTTCTTAGTTTTTACAATTGTGTTAAATAAACTAGTTAACTACATAATTCTGTTATCACCTAGGCATTTCCAAACTTCAATTGGGATGTTATCTGGTCCTATAGTTTTTTTTCCATTTTTCATCTTTTTTAATGCAAACTTACCTTGTTAACTTAATTTTACGAATAAATTTCATATTTTTTTAGTCTTTTCCTTATTTGTCAATTCTAAGTTTAAGCGTTATACTTGGTTTGCATTAAATAGCTTACTAAAGTAACTTCACGATCTTCCTTTTAATTCTTCTTCCTTAACCAAGATCATATCCTCCTCACTTTTTATAAATTTTATATTACCTAAGTCCTTACTCTTTCTTTCTCTAGCTCTAGCAAGTTCAAATATGTCTCTTTCCCCATTTTTGTATCTAATCTAGCATGCAAATTATTAAATGATCTATATTTAGCCTTTGTTTGCATCTTCTCTTGCCTCTTTATACTTTTCAAAGTTTTCTATGTTTCCACATTTTTTGCCATGTTTTATACCAAATTCTGTCTTTATAGCTTTTTGGAACTCTTGATCCTACCACAAACTTTTTTTGTTATTTGAGAATCTTCCTTTTGATTCACCTAAAATCTCTTTTGCTATCTTTTAATAGTGTCTATACCATCCTCTATAGTCCAATCACCATCTTTGATCATTTTATCTTTAAATTTTATTATATTTTCTCCCTTTAGGTTCCACTACCTAGTTCTCTTACACTGATTTATTTTATCCTTTCTCTTCTATTTTTTAATACATATATCTAGCACTAAAAATCTATGTTGTGTGGTTAAGTTTTCACAATCACATGGAAGAAGAAACATATAATAAGAGGTGTTAAAAAATTACTGAAAACTGGACCAAAACCAACTCATTTTACATTTTGGTTTGGTTCTCAATTTCAGTTTTGAGTTTTATAAATAAAGGGTTTTTGGCTTTGGTTTTGATTTTACAAAATAATCAAACTGAAGATATCAATATATGACTTCTTCCAATGAAAATATAAATAGTTGTAAATTCTAAAATATTATTTTGCTACCTAAAATCTTTATAAATGTTAGTTTTGGTTTACTTAATAGTCAATTAATGAGGTTTTTTTTTTTTTTTATATATATATTTTTTATTTCAAATAAATTTAAAATTTATTATTTAATGAGTGCTTTTATGTCTACAATTTATTCCTCAAATTCATCTTTTAGAAGATATGTCACTATTTATTTAAATGATGTTATAATTTCATAAAAATTTTAGAAGATTGCAGGGCAATGTAACTATTTTATTTTGGGCTATAACTTTTAGTTAGCATTTGTAGTGTCATTATATTTATTTATTTTTTTTAATCTAATGGATTTTTTTGGGTTCAATCATTTCACAATAATTTTTATTGAATTTAGCTTCTTTTACAAATATTTTGTCTAACTTCTAAAAGATAATATAACTTTTTTATTTAAAGATACTTTTCACAATCAAGGTCTTAAATTTCAATTTCAACTCAAATTTCGAAGCTTCAAAGATACAAAAATTTCAATGAAAATTCCGATTTCGATTTGAAAAAACAGCAGAAATCAGTATTAAAGCACAAAATTTTTTTTATGAAGCTTTAGAAATGGTTAATAGACATTGTAATGTAAGTTCTAGGACTAATATATTACAAGTTAAATACATCTATGTTGTGTATGAGGTGGAAAAGTTGTAATATAATATGTGTATCAAAAATTTTTGTAAGATAATGTGTGTTAAACATATTCAATTAATAAAAATGAAATTCATATATCGTTTAAAATTTATTTACTATACAAATAATGCTAATTTAGACATGAACGGTTGAAAAAAATGTTGTTCTAAGTTTATATGACTTTAAGTATTATTTATTATGCAAGTAATGATAATTTAGACATGAATGGTTAAATAAAATGTTGTTGTTGGTTTATTTTTTCATATAATTTCAACAATTGACGTAATAATCTTTTGTTTCAATAAAAAAGAATAAAATAAATTAAGAGAGAAATTTCATTCTATAGTTAAAATTTTGACATATTTCACTAAAATTTCGAGATTTCGATAAAGTTTGGATGATTCATTAAGATTTCGATGGAAATTATTTACGACGGAAATTGACTGCCATTTTGATTTCGAGGGCAATGGAAAATGGACATTTCGATGGAAATTTTGACAATTTCGTGGAAATTTAAGACCATGTTCACAATATTTTTGCTTATCTAATGTGTGGTTCTCATTGTTGTGAATGAGGAACTTAAGTCCTGGTTTAGGCTTTGAGAGGCATTAGACAAGGGGATCCACTCTCCGCTTTTTTGTTTGTCTTTGTAGCTGATGTGTTGAGTAGAATGGTGGATAAGGCTGTGGGGTTAGTGAAAAGTTTGGAAGTGGGGAGAGAGGGTGTGATGGTTTCTCATCTTTAGTTTGCAAATGATACTAATTTCTTTCTAGATGATCATAGGCCTTCTTTAAGATGTATTTTGGGTACCCTCCATGTCTTTGAAAGGGTGTTGTGTCTAAAAATAAATTTGGGGAAAAGCAGTCTAGCTGATATTAATGCGCCTCTTGAGCGTGTTAGGGAGCAGGTTTCTTAGGTGGAGTGTGGTCTTTTAGAGTGGCCTTTGACTTGGGGATCCATTTAGGGGGCTATCCTAGATTCGTGGAATTTTGGATCCCGACAGTGGAAAGAGTGGTCAAGAGGTTGGATGGCTGGAAAGGGGCACTCTTTTCCCCTGGGGGCAGAATCACCCTTATTCAGGCAATCAGGCCTCTTTATCTAGTATCTCCTTATATTATTTGTATATTTTTAAAACTGCAGTAGGGTTTGCAAATAAGATTGAGAAAATAATGATAAATTTCTTATGATTCGTTTGTTTCAGCGGAATAGGTATTCATTGGAATAAGATGAAATATAGTTTAAATTTTGGGAATCAAAGGAATTGTTATTCCTTATATATTCCTAATTATTTTATTGAATATGTAATAAGAAAGGAATAAACATCCCTGTGATGAAATTTGGGAATATTTATTCCTTGTCTATTCCATATTATGATCTCATAAATCATATTGTTATTTGCTTAATAGTAACAACATGATTTATTGTATAACTAATTGTAACTAACCTACTAAAACTAATCTATTCTTGAGAATAGGTAATCCACAAACCAAATGTAGCCTTATAGTCTGGAGTGGGGGTTTCCAAGATCACTTAGGTGGGAGGAGGTCTATAGGTCTAAAGTGGAGGGAGGCTGGGTCTTGGAAATTTGGTGTTTAAAAACATTGCTCTCCCAGCTAAATGGTTATGGCGTTTTCCTTTAGAAGATCATTCCCTTTGGCATGAAGTGATTAGAAGTAAGCATGGGTTGGGTGTGAATGGGTGGGATACCATATTTAGTTTGCATGTTCTTCAGAGAGTCCATGGAGATCTATTCCTTATATTTATCCCTTAATTTTGTGGCGGGTAGGGGTTCTTGGACTCGTTTTTGGAAAGATCTGTGGTTGGGGAATGATGTTCCATCCACAACTTATCCTTGTCCCCTTTCGATTAAGCACAGGGTAAGATAGTATGATTTCATTCTTCCTAGTCAATTTGGTTAGCTCTCTGGTTTCTTGGAACTGTCATTTCAGAAGATCTTGAGTTGCTGGAACTCTCCTCCTTGTTGTCATTATTGAACAGTTGTCATCTTTCTTCAGCCAGGGAAACTTGGTGTTGGGCTTTGGGCATTCGGGGTTATATTCTTGCATATATATATATATATATATATATATATATATATATTGTTAATTTTGGTTTGAATGCCCTTTCCATCAGGTTTGCTTTCATTATATAAAAGAGATTTATATATATATATATATATATATATATATATATTGTTAGTTTTGGTCTGAATGCCCTTTCCATGAGGTTTGCTTTCATTATATAAAAGAGATTTACATAGTTGTTGCTTGATTTTCAGTACTTAAATATGCTGCCAGATTTTCAGCATTATTTACAGCTTAATCAGCATTATTTTATAGCCTAATTGCCTGATTTTCAGCACTTAAATGCTGCCAGATTTTCAGCATTATTTACAGCCTAATTGCCTGAATTATCTCCGTTAACATCCCCCCTCTTATTGATGCTGGTAAATCAAGAAGCATCAATTTGTCAACCAAGAACTGACGCCGGTGCCGAGAAAGAGCTTTAGTGAATATGTTTACAGTTTGACATTTGGTGGAAATGTGAGGAAGAGTAATCACTCGTTTGTCAAAGGATTCATGTATGGAATGGCAATCGACTTCAATATGTTTTGTACGCTCATGGAAGACAGGATTATCGGCGATCTGAATAGCACTGGTATTATCAGCATGAAGAGGAGTGGAATGAAGCCGAGAAAAACCAAGTTCACCCAATAAACCACAAAGCCATGTGATCTCTAAGTATGCGGAAGGCATAGCACAATACTCAGACTTAGTGGAGGACTTGGAAACTCTGTCTTGCTTCTTACTCTTCCGAGAAATGAGTGCATTGCCTAAGAACATGCCTCAAGTAACCAAAAATTCATAAGACATTCACTGTAGGCCAATTTTCATTTCATTTCCCGCAATGGTTTACATGAAAAGAGGGGAGTGCAAGACAAAAACTTACTCAAACATAACTTGCTTCTACCCCCCACTTATTGTCACAAACCGAATACCCGCAATTGAGTCGATGCCAATAGTTTCCATCTCATTCCTCATTCGAGATCGAGAGATCCACTTTAATACTGTCATGGACGTGGAGTTCTCGATGGCCAAACGTAATCACCTTTGCTAAAATCCTCCTATAGTGTCAAGGAGTCACGCCGTGCGACGACAAGGCTACAACAAGTCTAGCCTAACCATATTCAGTCTTATCCAAGGAAACACTCAAGTGTCCAACCTAGTCTTCAAGTCTTACGACTCAACAACCCTTGAACCACGTCATCACTAAGGAATCCTGATTTTAACGGCAAGGGAAATAGTTCACGTTCCACCACTACTAAGGGTAACTCTCATCCCTTTAACACGACCAGGGGTCTTAGATGATACCACTCAACTGTAAAGCCAATGGCTAAGGAGGACGTACACCTAAACCTTTGGGCTAGAGAGACCTGTGCAATCCCATTCCCCAAATGGACTGTTCATGGGGCTCCCAATCCCACACAAAAGCCTAAGACACCCCTCGAGGATATCAAGAGCCCGTCCCTGAGCACTTCTCAGGGTTGCTTAGTTAGTACCCATCAAGATACTAGAGGAGGTAGGATGCTCACCTAGTGTTTCCTCAAGAGTCATTCTCTCGAAATGTTCTTGGTCACATTCAAGTAACCACCAAGGATCTAATAATCATACATCTTAGATTTGAGAACACCACAATCAGAACTATCTGCACAAACACAACGTCACTGAGATATACCGAAACCATCCTCGTGAAAACAACCTAGTTGCATATAGGTTAACCGACCCCAAGTCATTAATCATAGACCAAAATCATGTGTTAGGGTTTTGAAACTCTAAGACCCTAACATCAACATGTAACGGTCCCACATCAAATGTGTACTAGGGAGATCTTGGGCTTATAAGGATGGTTTGGGCTTCAACTATGTGATATGCCTTTTGTAGGACAAATTCGTAAGACTAGTGGGCCAAAGCGGACAATACCTCATTCAGAGTTGGGCCCAAGACCGTTACATTTGGTATCAAAACCATCTTGGGGGTACTATCATGTGGGTGGATCCTACACAAAGGTGTAAGCCACTCTGAAGAAGGTGTTATAGATTAGAGAGCCTGTCACGGTCTCACATTAGATGTGTACTACGTAGATCTTGGACTTCTAAGGATTGTTTGGGTTCCAATTATGTGAGACGCCTTTTATAGCACAAATTCGTGAGACTAGTGGGCCAAAACAGACAATACCTTATTGGAGTTGGAGGACACTAGGCTTCAAGAAGGCTTATAATAAGGTGAACTAGGTGGTTATTTTTTATTTTTTATTTTTTGGTTTGGGGGGGGGGGGGGGTTAAAGTGGTGTGGGAGAGGTTATGGGGCTGTGGAGGAAATGGATTAGGTATTGCTTGAGCCTGACCAATATTTCAGTTATTGTTAATGATTTTGGTGGTAGGGTTTAGAGGGGTTTAAGGCCTTGGTGGGCTGTGCATATTTGGATTGATCAGTTTCCTATCTTGATCTCATTCTTGGATGCAGCCTTAACTTTGTGCCCTTTTGGACGTCAAGATTGAAAGGGTCAGTAGGAGGCTAGAGGGGTGGAAAATGGCATACTTATCTCTTGGGGTCGTACCACACTCATTAGTGTGCTGTTTCTAATATCTCAATTTACTTCTTATCTCTTGTGAGAGTGCCCACGAGTTTTTCCTAGACTCTAGATAGGATGATGCATTACTTTCTTTTGTCTAATTTTGGGGAGAATGAGAGGGATCACGTGGTTAGGTAGGAGGCTGTTGTAGACCTAAATTTGAAGGGGAGTCGGGGCTTGGTAATGTGGTTTCTAAAAACTTCTCTTTAATTGGAAAATGGCTGTGGAGGTTTCCTTTAGAGGTTTGGTTCCCTAGAGCACAAGGTAATGGAAGGTATGTATAGGGTTCACTGGAATGTGATAGATACTAGAGGAAGTGGGTAATGGTAAAAAGGTTCATTTTGAGATGATGCTTTGGTGGGTGAGGTTTGTTGGAAATGATAGTGCCTCGTTTGATTAAGCTTTCTACTTTTGGCAATGCACCTATAAGCTCTTTCTTTTCTTTTGAGGGGTGTTCTCTCTCTTGGGATTTCCATTTTTTGGGAATCTCAATGAAGGAGAGATTGATAAGCTTACCACCTTACTCAATGTTCTTGATCATTTTATTCCTTCACATAGTGGAGATAAAGGGGTCTGGGAGGGTGATTCTGTAGGCCTCTTTTCTACTAAATTTTCTTCCATCACCTCCTTAAAACTCCTTCCCCTGATTCCTTCACTTTGAGCCACATCATTTCAGATTTTCAGCTGAACTGTGAGTCTTTAATAGGATTAACAAACATGATTTGTTACACATTTGAAGACCCTACAAGGCTCTCATTCCTGATATGTGCTGATTCATTTTCTGTGAGTACACTGAAATGAATGCTCACCTCTTTCTTCATTGTCGGACAGCAACCCATCTTTGGAGTGCTCTCTTTTTTCGGTTTTGGTGAGGCTTTGGTGTCGCCCTGGGCTGTGGGCGATTTTTTGCTAGTGAGATATTGGGGCTTTGGTAGCTGGGAAGAAGGAGCTTAACGGTGTAGTGTGGTTTCCACTGCTTTGTGGACTCTTTGGATTGAGAAGAATGCAAAAACTTTCAAGATCACACAAGCTCTCCTAGCCTGTTATGGGGTATAGTATTATTCTTGGCCTCTTTCTGGTCCATTCTTTTGGGATCTTTTGAGGTTTGTTGCTGCCCTTCTTTCAAAAGGACTGGGGAGCTGCTTTATTTTACTTTTTTAATTTTCGTGATGCTCTTTGGAGGACATCTTGTCGCCCCCCATAGTACCTTGTCTGTTCTCTGTTAATTTATTTTTTTCTAATCCAACTTTCTTAGTATTGCGAAGCTTCTTCAAGTTTTGATACACTTTCTATTAACTTATCATCACAATACTCGAGCGCAAACATTATATAACACAATGATTTTGTGTTATCAGAACTGATTATGAATCCTTGGGGTTACTATTTTACCTTCCTGCTATCTAAATTTAGCGATGATCATATATTGAAGCTTTGAGGCAGTATAATTTTTGACACAGCTCTTCCATACCAACAAATTTTAATGGTATGTTCTCCCCCCACCTGTCCCCCACTTTTTTTTTTTTTTTAATTAAAATTTTTTTTTTTTGCATATTTAGAGCCCAATTCAATATCTCCCATGAAATACCCTTTTGTTAAGCTTATTGACTTTGTTCAATGCCAAATCTGCACCGTAATTGAAAAATGCAAATAAATAAATTTGGTTCTAATCCCACTCTTAGGACTGGGTGCTTGCTTCGAATTCTTAAATTTCGATCTCAACTAAAATTTTGAGGCTACAAAATCATGGAAATTTCAATATCAATGTCAATTTTGATTTCGTTTTTCAAAAATGAATGAATACAAGTAAAGCATGGAATCCTTTGTCAGAATTCAGAAATTGTTAATAAACATAAGAATGCAAGATTTATAAATAAAGTATTATGAATAAAAATTATAAAATACATCATTGCCATTTATATAGTGTATAAGGTGCAATGTATTATAATAATCATATTAAAAATGTTCAATCAGCATAAATTAAATTCATAAATTAGTTGTAACTTGTATATTGCCTATTTTACAAGTACAGATAATTTGGATACAAATAGTCAAATAAAATGTTGTAGGTAATATCTAACTATTTTTTCATACAATTTTGAAAATTTAAATACTATTATTTATATCCTTCCTGAAATAATCTTTAGTTGTTTTAATAGTAAAGTAGATCAATTAAGATAGAAGATTCGATTTATGTTTTGAATTTTTAAATTTTAAATTCAAGGACAGCGCAAGGATTTTCAGAAGCCGATCAACTTACGACTTTTGTGGGATAGAGCGACTTTCCTAGCCCCCCTGTTTGTGCGCTTCTTGGGTTTTTTTAGGGCTCTTTGCTGTCTGACCTTGCTAGAGGTTGGAAGGCAGTGCTCTTGTATTGGATTTTGTGTATTGTATTTTGTGTTTGTTTTTGTTCCTATTTTGGTATGTTCCTTGCTGTTTATTTTTTTTTCGTCAGCTTCTCTAGCTGGTTGAGAGGACTCCTTGTCCTCTAAATCATGTAAGAATTCCTCTGAATTCATCATACTGATGATCTCATTAAGAACACAAGTGACAGAATGGGTGTTAATCATCCATCGTTTATGTATACTTGTATAGTATTAAGAGGAAATACCCTACCTTTCCACTCCATTTTGTTTCACAAAAGGAAGACCTTTAATGCAGGAATAACATCCAAAAACTTCAATTCTCAATTCCAATCCCCTAAAACATACATAAGTGCCTATTTATAGGCTTACAATGCTTGGAAGATTGGCAAACTAATTTAGGAAACCTAAATAAACTAAAATACTAGTTCCTTAAATAATAATGCCCTAAAATGTTGCTTCCTAAATTATACTATCTTAGAATCTTGAAGATAAAATACTAATAAAATTACTCTAAATAAAAGGAACAAAAATGCAACAAAAATTAGGAGTAAAGTAGCTCTTGTCTGCATACTGCATCATTCTCCCCCAACTAGAAAGAATTGGACCATGAGTTTAGAATTCCGAAGGAGAAAAGCCCAGTTTGTGACCATGCTTGAGGGAGGCCAATGTAAAGTACTGGCTTTGAAATGAAATAAGAATGTTTGTGTGAACAGCCCAGGAGGTACCACTAGCAAATTCATCTGGGACGATGAAATCAACTTGTTGGAGATTGGGCTGATTTGGGTTGCCTGAAGCAAACTGTTTTAAAAATGTACTTGTTTTAGATAACATAAAAGGTACCTTATTAGAATGAAATTAGGGTTTGATCCAGGGAGGGTCACAGCTTGATCTCTGCTCCTGTGCCAGTTACACTAGAACTGCTTCTTCAACTGATGCAGATCAACGACAGCAGTTGAAGCTCTGGTGAAGGGGGGCAATTGTAAGTGAGTCTGGATCGGAATTATTGGTTGCTGATGATGGATATCATGAGAAAGACACTGAACCAAATTACAAGGACCTTCAATCCAGCAAGACTTGTAATGATGACAACTTCTCAGTGACGACAAATGCAGGTCTGACGAAATTCCTGGGCTGATTCGGATTCAGGCTGATTTGGAGGGTAACCGGAAACAAGGATGAGATGTGCGGGACTGTGAGAAGTGGAAACGTAGAGTTTTGGACTGAGGGGATAAATGCTGAGGTGTTGGAGGTTATGAGGGTTGTTGGATTTGGACTGCACCTTTTTCCTTTTTTATTGTATGCCTATTGTTGTGAAAGATGGATCGAGTGGAGATGGCAGAAGTGGCAGGTGCGGCACAAGGTGATTCAAGTTAAAATTGCTAATTGAACGAGTTATAAGTAAAAACTGGCAAACAATCCTGCCAAACATTGACAGCTGTGGCAATTTGAGTTGAAATTGCGAACCCTCTCAAATAGCACTGACAGCTGTGTCTAATAGTCTGCTTTGATACCACTTCATACAGGACCAAAATGCAACAACTTTAATTCTCAATTCCATTCACCTATAACTAATATGTAAGGGATAGGCTTACACTGCATGGAAAATAGGCAAACTATTTTAGGAAACCTAAATAAACTGGAATACTAGTTTCCTAAGTAAACTAAAATTACTAGAAACCTAAATAAGCTATCCTTGAATAATAACTAAAATTTTGCTTCCTAAATTACAATATCCTAGAATCTTGAAGATATGACCCTAATAAAAGCACCCCAAAATAAAAGAAACGGAAATGCAATAGGGTGGCAAAATGAGTTCACAGGCCGGGTTCGTGCGGGTTGTAACGGGTCGGGTCATAAACGGGTCGATGTTAAATGGGTTACACATGTGCCAACCCTAACCCGTCTGTTTAATAAAAGGGCGGGTCACGGGTTACCTGTTTTAAAAAATAATTTATTTATTTTAAAATTTTTTAAAAATTCCATATAAAATGACAATTTAAAAAAAAACACAACCATTTAATTCTTGCAAGGGTATTGATGTCCAAGCAATTTAATTCTTTTTTTTTTTTATCAGTAAAGGTAAATTATATTGATCTAAGGAATATGTATAGATAAATCCGACACATACACTGAGAAGGGATGCCAAAGCTCCCAATCACAACTAGGAAGAGCCTAGAAACAAATACAATCAAAACTGTGCAACCCAGGGCACAGAGCTTACAATCAAGTAGCAACAAAACTATGAAAAAAACTTAGAAACAAGTACAATCAAAACTAGGCATACCCAGAAAACAAAGGGAACGCAAGATCAAGTGAGCTCAGGAGGCCTAGGCCCCTTGTTCCAATTCTTCCTTTTCACCATTTGGAGTTCCTTATCCTGCACCAATGCACCCCCATGGGGAATGCCACTGACCGATGGCCCAAGAGGGGCAATTCCTTTGTTGTTGATCTTTCCAGCATCATCCAAAACAGCATGGGAAACGTTAACATTTACCTAAAAAATTCAGATTCTCTCCCCCCTTGCAAGGAAGAAGAAGCACCAATCTTTACTGCTTCAATGGACCCTGCAGTGTTAACCTTCTTAGCATTCTTGTCATTGGACTTACAGGAGTCCATGCAAACATCCAATGGCTTTTTAATTGTATTGGAGTCTTTCTTCTTTTTTCCTTTCCTCTGTTCTAGTGTTTTCTTGTTTTTACAATTCACTTCTGCATGACCAAGCATATTATAGAATTTACAGAATTTTGGCACATTCTCATAAGAAACCTCTTGATTAAAAGACCGCCCATTAGGCATACGAACTCTCACACTATGCTTTAGATCTTTGGCGACATCAATCTCAACCAACGCCCTAGCAAAGGAAATACTCTCCTTGTTGGTGGTCAGCTTATCAGCGTGTACATGCCTTCCTAACATAGAACAAATCTTTCCAAGAGAATTAAAGTCCAAAGTTCGAGAGGAAGGTTTTTCAATTGAATCCACATAGGCACAATGCTCAGTTCCTCATTATTAAATTGAAATATGTCTGGCAATCTTTTGAGAAACAGAGGCCTACCATACGCAAGAAAAGGGCCACCTTGCAGCACCTGAAACATGTCCTCCTTTTTGTAGAACTTGAAAATGATCCAGCCACTCTTGTGGTAGAAAATGTCAACCTTAGCATGCCAAGATGAGACAATATCATTAAGGGCAGATTTACTAGGGAATTTGCCAGCAAAATACCCTGCTAAGCAAAATTTCCACTTCTCTTCAGGGTCAGCCATATCCTTTTCTTCAATAAGGACTTCATCACCATTAGATTCGAAAGAAGGGAGAGCACCACAATTTTCTTGATGTCTATTTTTAGACAACATTTCGGCCCAAGACCCCTTCCTAATCCCGTTGATGAATCCATCTTTCTTCCCACTTGTAGTGGCATCGACTAGATGTTGCTGCCTATCATTCCCTCTCATGACACTAGGGACCTTTGTATTGATAAGAGGCCAAGCAGCAAGATCCAGATCCAAACCTGGGGTCGAGACACCATCTGTGACATTTCTTCGAACACCTAGCGTGCGAGTGCCAGAAGTACAAGCTTCAGTCCCTCTCAAAGCATCCACAACTCCATCAGCTAGCAGACCACCAACAGAATCATTTTCAGAATCACATTCCGAGTCTTCTTCAATTCTAGAACCCGAATCTTCATAGCAGGGGGAGAGTCCTTTTACATTCTTAACGAATCTGTCATCACCATTTGAATCTGAATCCTTTAGCGGTGAGAACCTATTTCCATCTTTCATATTTGGAATTCCAGTAGCCTTAGAAGAACTACGACGACCCATCTTCACACTGGTATTTCAAATTCCAAATTCCAAATTCACTGATGAGTGGATACCATTCATGCATGCATGTGTAGCTATGGGAACACCATGCATGCATGCACGAGCTCACGTGGAAGAAGGAAATTACATAGCACATATAACACGACACCTTACTAGCATACGTGGCAGACACCAAAGCACACGCACGACGGAAGAGCATGAAACTGTAGGGAAGGAGTGGCCAACACGAAAGCACGTGATACACTCTACAAAGGGAAAATTACTTAACACTGATCCACACAGAGACAAGTGGGCTCCATCATGACAACTAAGACACAACCAGGAGAGAAAAAGTCCTGCCTGTGCCAAACCTCACAAAAGCACCCACACTGGCCCGCCAATAAATTCCACTGACACAAGATAGCCACGTGACAGAATTTGAATTTCAAAATTAAACCTCACAAACAGAAGAGAACTGAACAGTAACTCTTTGATCGGATCAAACAGGGAAATCGGCTATTAGCTGAACGAAGGAAAACAAGAAAAACCAGGTAGACCTCCAACCCGTGCGCAAGGAACAGACTTGAAAACATGGACTGAAACGAGCTAAACGGAAGCCAAAATAAGCGGGACCTCACAGATCTAGAAACTCGAGCACTTAAAGACCAATTTGAACATCACCGAAACAGAGGAAGAAATTCCAACAAATAATCTTGAAATGTCTCACCACTGAAACTTTGAAACCCCAAACTAGATCTCTAAGATGAACCAAGCTGAGAAATAATCCAAACCATTAAGAGTGGATCATTCATCTTGAACTTTCAATAAATCATCAAAACTTCATATTAACTTCGACCGAAACCAAGTGCCAGAGAGAAGTGAAACTGAAGTGGAACTAAAAGAGTGAACTAAAAGAGTGGATCATTCAACCTGAACTTTCAATAAACCATCACAACTTCAGAACTACTTCATCCGAACCGTGAGCCAGAGAGAAGTAAACCTGAAGCAGCCAAAAGAATTTCAAACTTCAAGTTTCCAACGAGTAGAGAACAAGAAACTCGAAATCAACTCAACAAATCACCACTGGAGGTTGAAGCAACCTCTAGCACATCCAGATTGTGCAACACCAGCAACAGATTCTAGAGCAACACGAAGAGATCAAGAACTCAGCATCACGGTCATGCACTTCTCTCTAGAGAGAAGGGAGAGCCTCTCTCTCTAACATGACTTCCCCAAGTAATTTAATTCTTGCAAGGGTATTTGGTGTAATGCATTGCACTTTCCAGATAATAATAAGTAATAACAAAGAAGGGGGGATGAGAAGAAAATTTTAATACGAGCGTTGGGTTTGTGGTGCTTTGAGTTCTGTAGCTTCTGTTGACGAAAATCGCCGGCGATGTCTTGCTGATGCCTAGAGTAATTACCGTCTGAGAAGTAAAGCGGGAGAATCATCGGGGGACCCACAGCTCCGCCGTTGCCAGCGACCAGTTGATGGTGGTGATTATCGAAATGTTGAAAGATCGTTGTAGCAGAGGAGCGATCGAGATACAGGAAGGACGCGATGAACAGGGCAAGGAAGGCTCGAACCCACGTTCGAGCCATGGCCGGACCCCTGGCTCGATAATGATCGAATTGGTAGATTAGCGGCAATGAGGTGATCAGAGACGCCGAGATGCGTGGAGGAGATGATCAGAGTCATCAGACGAGGACTCAAGCTTGGCCGCTCGGGGAGTGGATTGCAGTAGCGCACTAGAAGGAGGCAGCTAGAGCCGCGGCGCCGCAGGAATAGGATTAGACGATTAGGGTTTTATGTTTGAATCTTTGATCTCTCAGCACATTAGTTAGCAGACGGGTAGATTATCGGTTATGACTAATTTATAAGCCAAATAAACAGGTCACCTGGTGGGTGACCTGACCCGAACCCGGCTGGACCTGTTTATAAACGGGCAGGTGGCGGGTTGACCCGTTATAAATGGGTTGATTTTCATGTACCTGAACCCGTCTTAACTGGGCGGGTCACGGGTGACCCGTCGGGTCATGACCCATTTTGCCAGGCCTATGCAATAGAAATTTGGAGAATGAAGTACCTCTTGTTTTAGAGCTGCATTGCCATGGTTGCCAAACGCCCACCCCACCCACCACCGCCGCGCCCCCCGCCCCCCCCGGCACGGGCCCTAAGGCTCCCTGCTTCGCGAGGGTAAGGGGAAGGTTGGCACTTGTCCCCAATAATATTTCTAAACATTATCAAAGCCTAAAGATAATTTCCTTCTCTCTTTCTCCAAGATGCAAAACAAGAAGAAAGAGAAGTATTAAAGCTTGAGACTTCAATCATGCTTAACAATGGCATCTTTTATTTATATATTTTTTTTCTTTTGATAGAAAAGGAAGATATTTCATTAAAGAAGAAATGTACAGAAAAGAGAATAATATATCATTTAATGGGAAAAAGGAAACAAAAAGGATAAAATGCAATGAGAATGAGACAGCCTTTCAAAATACTAAATTCTAAATTCTTTCCATAGCAAAGGACATGTGTTCTTCCATCTTGAAAAAATGCAAGCTTTTTTTTTCCAATCAAATTCCCCATAAAACTGTTAAGATATTAGAATGCCAAAGACAAAAATAGTTGAATTACTTTTGCTTAAAAAAATGGATTTTGGAGAACCAAAAAAAAATTTTCAATTGACCATTTTAATCATGATCATATAGAAGATTGTTATTATTATTGTTGTTATAATGAAAGAGTATAGATTTTATTGAGCACAAGAAGTACACCAAGGAGCATAAGAAATCCTTGTTAGAAGATAAAAGAAGGAAAAAAAAAATTGAAAATAGCAAAACAGCAGGCAGCCAATCATGCTGTAAATCTGAAAAGAAACTCCTTTTGAAATATCCTGCTGCTAAAGTGCACAAGCAGGCCAGATGCTGAATCCTATCCCAAAGCATGGACGAGGACAGCCTTTTTCTTGTAAAAGTTTGAGCATTCCGCTACAACCAAATCCTCACAAAACTGCAAAACTAGCCCACCTCGACAATGCGAAACCATCTTTACCCCTCCCAAAACACGAAAATGATATAGCCAAAAAGCCGTTCATCGACTTTGGACACACCCAACTCTCCCCAAATAAGCCAAAGAGATAATTCTACACCCTTCATGAAAAGGAGCAATGGAGGAACTTGCAGTCTTAAACTTCCTCAAAATTATCGAAATTTCTATTTTCCATCACCTTTGAAATTGAAATGCTTGTCAATTTCTATCTTACATAATTTTCATCGAATTTCAACGACTCATCCAAAATTTATCAAAATCTCATAATTCTAGAGAAACTTGTTGAAATTTTAATTGAAGAATGAATTTACAAAAACATTTTATTTACTTGTTTGTGTCAAAATTATATTATATATATATATTATATAATGTTTAATTGATTCATGAATTACAATTATATTAATTGTACATATTTTTATTCACCTTATATTATGAATATGTTTAATACACATATTGTCTTACAACTATTGCACCTCATACACAGCACATGTATTTAATTTATAATTTACTAGTACAACAATAACAACAAAACCAAGCCATAGTCTCACTAAGTGGGGTCGGCTATATGAATCATTTTCCGCCAATTTATGCAATCATGGACCATTTCTTTTGATAAATTCAAGGATATTAAATCCTTACTCACTATCTCCTCCCAAGTTATTTTAGGTCTACCCCTACCCCTTCTATTACCCCCCATAGTAATTAAGTCACTCTTCTTCATAGGTGCACTATAAGGCCTACGTTGCAAGTGTCCATACCCTCTGAGTTGTCCCTCCCTTATCTTATCTTCTATAGGAGCTACACCTAACTTACTACGAATATGTACATTCCTTAATTTATCTTTCAATGTTATACCACTCATCCATCTAAGCATTCTCATCTCGGCAACTTTTACTTTTTGGATATTATGTTTCTTCGTCGCCCAACATTCCGATCCATATAGCATAGCTGGTCTTATAGCTGTCCTATAAAACTCTCCTTTCAATTTTAAGGGTATTCTATGATCACATAGCACACTTGAAGCACTTCTCCATTTTACCCAACCTGCTTTAACTCTATGCATTACATCATCTTCAATTTCTCCTTTAGTTTGCATAATAGATCCAAGGTATTGAAATCTACGAGTGCTATTTATTTCTTCATCATCAAGTTTAACTTTGTCTTCAATATTCCTCCTATCATTACTAAAATTACATTTCATATATTCTGTTTTATTTCTACTTATCCTAAATCCTCTAGATTCCAAAGCTTCTTTTCATAATTCCAACTCAGCCTCTACTCCTTCCCTAGTTTCGTCAATTAATACAATATCATCTGCAAACAACATACCCCATGGAACCTCCTTTTGAATACTCTTAGTCAATTGGTCCATCACTAAAGCAAAAAGATAAGGACTCAAAGCAGATCCTTGATGTACACTTATGGTAATTGAAAATTCTCTAGTTTCTCCATCTATAGTCCTTACACTAGTCATTACTCCATCGTATATATCCTTAATGACATTGGTATACCTACAACATATACCCTTTTTTTCTAAAACCCACCATAGAACTTCCCTAGGTATCCTATCATCTGCTTTCTCAAGGTCAATAAATATCATATGTAAGTCCTTCTTCTTTTCCCTAAACTTTTCCATTAATCTTCTTAAAAGATAAATAGCTTTTGTGGTAGATCTCCTAGGCATAAAGCCAAATTGATTTTTTGAGATCTTCGTTTCTAACCTTAATCTTTGTTTAACTACTCTTTACCATAGTTTTATCGTATGACTCATAAGTTTAATTCCACAATAATTATTACAATTTTGAATATTTCCTTTATTTTTGTATATAGGTATTTAAGTGTTTTTCCTCCATTCATCTGGCATTTTCTTAGTTTTTACAATTGTATTAAATAAATTAGTTAGCCATATAATTTTGTTATCACCCAAGCATTTCCAAACTTCAATTGGGATGTTATTTGGTCCCATAGCTTTCCTATTTTTCATTTTTTTAGTGTAAACTTAACTTTGTTAACTCTAATTTTGCGAATAAATCTTAAATTTTTAATCTTTTCCTCATTTGACAATTCTAAGTTTAAGCCGCCTTCTATTTGGTTTTCGTTAAACAACTTACTAAAGTAACTTCGCCATCTTTCTTTAATTTCTTCGTCCTTAACCAAGACAATATCATCCTCACTTTTTATACATTGTACATTTCCTAAGTCCTTGCTCTTCTCTAGCTTTAGCAAGTTTAAATATATCTCTTTCCCCTTCTTTTGTACCTAATCTATCATACAAACTATTAAATGATCTATATTTAGCTTCACTAACGGCCCTTTTTGCATCTTTTCTTGCCTCCATATATTTTTCAAAGTTATCTCTGTTTCTACATTTTTTGCCACGTTTTATACCAAATTCTTTTTGTCTTTATGATTTTTTGTACATCTTTATCCCACCACCAACTTTCTTTGCTATTCGAGAATCTTCCCCTTGATTCACCTAAAATCTCTTTTACTATCTTTTTAATAGAGCTAGCTAATTTATTCCAAAGAGTATTTGTATCTATCCCATCCTCTAAGGTCCAATCTCCATCTTGATCATTTTATTTTTAAATTTTATTATATTTTCTCCTTTTAGGTTCCACCATCTAGTTCTCCTACACTAGTTTATTTTATCATTTTTCTTCCATTTTTTAATACATATATCTAACACTAAGACTTTATGTTGTGTGGTTAGACTTTCACCTAGAATAACTTTACAATCCTTACATGATAAACGATCTACCCTCCTAGTCCTAAAACTTATATTATTATGTTTATTAACCATTTCTAAAGTTTCATAAAATAATTCCATGCTTTACTATTAAGTTCCTTAGTTTTTTAAAATCAAAATTGAAAAATTGACATTGGAATAGAAATTTCTTCACTTTTGGGGCCTTGGAATTTTAGTTGAAATTGAAATTTAAGACCTTGGAAACAGGTAAGAGATAGATTGTGAACTAAACAAAGATAACAAACACTAGAGATAAAGCCCTACTCTTCGAGGGGGACTTTGGCCTTCCAGATAGAATTGTGAAGGGGAAGGACATGTTTTTATTGGTTAAATGCTCCAAAAAGACTCACAAGAGTACTCCTTTGAAGCATTAAGAATCCACGAACGGTAGTTCATCCTATCATTAAGAAAGGAGTTGAACGCTCCAACACCTTGCTATAACTAAGAGCCCCACAAAAATGGAAATTCCAAGAGAACCCCTCCCATTTGAAGTAAAGAATGGAGAAATGGATTCATTGTGCAATGAGGACTGTATATACCAATGAGGAAAAGATGTACAATGCAAAGAAATTCCCCACCCAAATGTCTTCCCAAAACCTCAAAAAAACACTTTTGAGTCTCCAAAATTCTCAATTCTCAAAAGCTCATTTTCTACTAAAATAGCATCCACAATCTGCCTGTCACCTACCAAAGCACTTTGGGTCTCTGAAATAATATCCCCTATTACAAAACTCAGCCCATCATGGCTGTTCTAATATAATTTATTATCTATATTTGAGAGAACCTGATTGGCTGTTCTAATATAATTTATTATCTATATTTGAGAGAACCTGGATTGTCAGAGAATTGCTACCGTAATTGTTTTTTTTTTTTGTTTGCTCTGCCCCTTAACTTTATTTACCCCTTTTATTTTCCAATTATTTTCCCTTTGGTTCTATTTTATTTCTTTTTCTCACTGATTCGTTCCCTATCAGAACCCCTTCTGAGTTGGATTTGATATCTGCCTTGTGAATATGTTAATAAAGTGCTTGTAGGAAATAGTCATGAAGGCTGACAAAGTACTTGTTGAGGGTGGTGTTAGAATTGATGTACACTGGATGGATTCTCACCAAGATGATAGAATCCATAGGAAAAATGTTTATGGAAAATGTCCTTAATATATTTTCAAACAGTTTTGTACTTCGTTGCTTGGAGATTCAATTTTTGATTCCTTCCTTTATGTCTGCACTACAGGTTGTGAAGAGTTTCTCTTCTGGTAAAAGAGAAGGTGGAGATTTTGTTGCATCTTGTCTTTCGCCTAAAGGGGAATGGATTTACTGTGTTGGAGAGGACAGGTTCATTCACCTATGCAATCTACAAATGATGTTTGTTTATGTGCTTTTGATACACCTTCCATAAGTAGTTCTGATTTAAGATTTATGGAAAACATAAGAATGCAAAGAGCCTTTATTTGCTCTGTATTTTATTACTTGTTTTTCTCCTCTCATTTTGTTGCACTCCTGTTTTTCTGGATGATGGTTTTGAAAATTTTTTAACATCATGATTCCATGGTGATCTATTGTTGATTGTTGCACATATAACATGAATAAAATTGATTTTTCCTGTCTGAGATGGTAAGTTGTAGGCTGTTGGTAGTACTAGTTACTAGTTAGAACTTTTCCTGGAATTTTTGCTGCTGTTTTTGCTCAGGAATACACTGAAATTCTGTGTATGTCAATCATTTGAGTTCATGGTCTCTTTTGATAGGCTTTCTAAGGCCACACTAATATTTGCTTCACAACCTTAATGCTTTAAATCACTGTACACCATTTGTACATTTTGATTATCTGACTTCCTATCTTGTGCTGAAATATTTTATGCAATAATCTTAGCACTTAATTTAATCTAAAATATACAGACCTATATTTATGACAATGGGGATAGCATTTTTTCCACTTTATATAACCTTTTAAGTTATCCAGCAATGCAACTGTTACTATGGTTGGACTACCATTTCAGAATGCTTCTGACATTTTTCTTAAGAAAATCTTATCAGCTAGATTGTTATTGTGAGCTGTTAAATTTATTGGCTTATTTAATTGTTTCACTCCTTTCTTTTGGATTTATTTTATTTTTTATTTTTGCCCGTGCAAGCTTTATTCTTTACTGTGTTTAGCAATATTTAATTTACTTGCTGTATTTTCAGTAAGTCCGATAGATTAGTTTTGCTTATTATTTAATTCAAAGACTGTGATGCAATAATTGACTTGTTTTTTGTGCAATGATGCTTTCCACAGTTGATTAAACAGTTGGTTACATTTGTTGAGTTGCTAAATGAAAATGACTCGAGGGAAAGAGATGAGAAAAGGGTTGTCAATGTGAGGACGAAAGAAAAAGGACAAATGGCTCTCTCCTAACTTGTACAATGACACCATAATTGATTAAACAGTTGCTTATTGTTAAATTGTTTAGATTCGAGAAGGATTACTGTTGAGGAAAAAGAGGTGTGGAAGTGGAAAGAACAAACTGAATGGTTCGTGAAAGTGAAAAGAGAAAATCAAATGGTTCCCTCTCTTCCCTTGTTAAAGAATATGAATGTACTACTACTTGTCTTTAGATGCTCAAACTACAAAAATATAAGCAATCACATATCCAACACTCTTCTTCAAGATAGAGCATAGATTTCTCATGGAGTCATGGGCCTAGCTTGCTTGTTATGCTACACAAAACTATGCTGTTCACCAAAATTTTAGATGCCCATATTCGCTGGGAATTTTTCTTTTGGATAGAAAAGAGAACTTAAAGAGAGGAAATAAATCTTAAGGGAGGAGAAAGTGTCCTCGAAACTAAAGAAACAAAAAGGAAACTGTAGAAAATACTGAAGAGAAGAAACCCTAAACCAACTAATTCAAGAAAACCTTTTAAAACCCTTCCGTTCATAATTTACAGAATACACTAAATTTGCTAACCCTATGAATGTTTTCTTCTTTTTACAACAATCCAACCTAACATCTTGCCCTTGCAGAGCAGACAGCTATAAGCCCATCTTATCCATGAGATTTTGAGCTTCAATACTATTTTCGTAAGCCTCCTCCTATGAAAATGGGTGTAAAAAGCTACCCCTTTTTGAATTAGCCACCTGCTCAATTTGACCATTAATCTTAACTCATTCCTGATAAAAAATAGGTGCCCCTTCCAAGAAATTGTAGGGGTCTTTGATGCATGGAGCTTAATGCACAGATTCCAAAGAGGCCAAGTTGCCACCTGTTCATGAAACTCATCCAATAACAAGCTGCCATCACACCCAAATGCACTATTAGACTGACTCTTCATCACTCCTTGCCCTGTTTCTCGTAGACTCCCAAACCTTCTGCTAGGAATCACTCCTTCAATTGTACTCTCCATTAGAGAAAAATTTCCATCATTATTTTTCTGTAGAGCTTTTTTCATACACAACTCTAGGTGAAGGCATTTCTCTCCAAAATTCTTGCTTTCCTTAAGCTGAGTGTCACCCTTGCCAGATGCCATCAGGGAAGTCTGCCTTTCAGTGCTGTGAGGGTATTTCTGGCGACCACCATTGATGTTTCAAAATCCATCAATACATTTTGACCATAGTTTTAAATAGCAGCAGTGGGTTGTGTAACATAATGGTAATGGGCGTAGATGAAAGCATAATAGCAGATATAAGTAGTGGGAGGTAGTTGTAACGACCGTGAATTTTGTTCAAGCATATGCAGCCTTATCTGTACTGGTATATTTGGAGTTTTTATGCTCTTAACCCTTCTTAAAAAAGATTTTAAAATTACAAGATTATAATCATAAAATTTATTATTTAAAAAGACTATTAACCACTTTAAAAAGACAAAAGCTAGAAAAAAAAAAGAAACCTTTAAGTTGAACAATACAGAAAAGAAACATTTAATTACTGATATTGTTAATAAATTAAACTTTTGAACAAAAACGTTGTTCATATCAAATTGTTAATTAATGCATCTCTTGTGAATGTTACAAAAGAATAAATGATTCAATATTAAAATATTTTTACAGAATTTTGTTCATATATCAAATTGTTAATTAATGCACCTGTTGTGAATATTGCAAAAAGAAAAATGTTTCTATCTCATAATATCATTACCATTCTCATTATGATCCCAAAAAAAAAAAATCGGGGAGGGGCATACAACTGATGAGGATTGTTTTGTAAAAGGAAAAATGAGAGAAAACGAGAAGGAAATGCGTAAACATTAGAAAAGCAAAATTTTGCTGTAAGAGTCTTGTAGTGGGGCTGTAATGGCTGGAGCAGCTGTTATTTAAAGCCAGTGCTTCGTAACAGCCATTAAGGCTGTGATTCTAATTTCCATTGTTTAGTGGGGTGTAAAGGTATTGAGGCCAGAAAAAATTGTTACTTACCAGCTTTACATAATGGTCGCAACCACTATTTAAAACCAAGTACTTTTCCAGCTCGAGTGTTGCTATGGAGATCTTGTTCCATAGATTGAGAATGGTTGGAAAAATTTACTTACTGGTGTATTGTTTGATCAGCTTCTTCTATTCAATTGTATGGAATGCCATCAAGACGCCCAGTTTTTGTTCTCTTTCAATTTATGAACTGCTTATATGTTGCCAACCGTATTTCTGCTGACCATAATGTGTGTCACTATCATTATTTCCTGCTTGGAGTTAGACAGTAGCTAACTTTTTAAAATCATTATGATAACGATGTTTGCTCATATTACCAAAAAGATGTTTGCTCTTGTTCCTGTATCAACCAGCTTAAGCATGAGTTTTTATTTTATTATTAGCTTTTTATTGTTTATTTATTTTTGAAAATTTTTATAACATTATTAGAATATTGATTTATCAAAAATATACAGGAATATTTACTGCTTCAGTCATCAATCTGGCAAGCTAGAGCATCTAATGAAGGTATGATGTTCAATTGTTGGATGCACCATTATTATGCATTGTCTTCTAATCTACTATTTAGTTGAATTGTGTCTCAAGAATGAACACTCCAAGTCTATTTGAATGAACTAGGAAATTTATTCAAATTTATATGTAGGGTTAAAAACACTAACCTTCTTTGAGGGGAAAAATACCAAGTTCTCTAGAGGTTTTAAAAAAAACAGAAACACACCTAACTGTTGGTGCAAAGAACAAAAATCCCCCAACATACTAAGAGTTAATATAAAATGCCAACTCAGTGTCATGCCATTTCCCCCCCCCCCCCCCCCCTTTTCTTCCCTCTTTGCTGAGTTGAAGTTATGCTGTGTTTTTTTCGACAGAAATTTCAATTTCGATTTGAAAAAATAATGGAAATCAGTAGTAAAAGATGGAATTCTTTTATGAAGCTTTAGAAATGATTAATAGACATAATAATGTAAGTTTTAGGACAAATATATTACAAGTAAATACATCTATGTTGTGTATAAGGTGGAGAAGATGTAATATAATATGTGCGTCAAACATATTTGTAAGATAATGTACATTAAACATATTTAGTGAATCGGTTAATACAAATGAAATTCATAAATCATTTAAATATTAGTTATTATAAAAATAATGGTAATTTAGAAATGAATGGTCAACTAAAATGTTGTTGTAAGTTTATTTTTTCATATAATTCCAAAAGCACTTGTAATAATCATTTGTTTAGAAAAAAATAAATAAAATAAATTAAAAAGAGAAATTTCATTTCACTCCTAAATCTCTCTTTTGAATTTCGAGGAAATTTCATTGCATAATTAAAATTTTGATAAGTTTCGCTAAAATTTCGAGATTTCGATAAATTTTGGATGATTTGTTGAGATTTTGACGGAAATTGTGCAAGACGGAAATCAACTGCGATTTTGATTTTGAGGGTGATGGAAATCAGAAATTTCCGTCGACAATTTCATGAAAATTTAAGACCATGGCCCCAGCATTGGGCAAGAATTGATCTGGGTGTTGCTGACTTTTCCTCAACCAGAACTTCACTATCCTATCTGACCCCACCTTTTCAGTGTTCGAACAGCCATATCAACCTTTTTCTGCCACTCCTGCTTCTCAAACTCTATCCCGTCTGACCCCACCTTTTTAGTGTTCGAACCCTTGCTAACCGAATCATTAACCTGATTAATGGCCATATTAACCTTTTTCTGCTGCTACTGCTTTTCTCAAACTTCCAGTTGACCTCCAACCTCCAGAGAATGTCCTCTAGAATGCTCATGATCATGCAAAAATATCCCTTACCCCTTCAATTGGCACGCTTTGAGAAAAGTACATGAGCACTATTCAAATTGTTATCCCTTGCTGGAGACCACTTGACAGACCATGAACCTTCTCCTCCACCTGCACACTCTAGCTGATGCAAGGGCTGCTACATCTTTCCTCTCTGAAACCATTTGCCCCATAAGCTTTTACTGAATCCTGCTCGAAAATTTTCTGGAGTCCCTTTCCCTTTCTCCTGTTGCAAATCCCCTTCTCAAGTCCCCTTCCCCTTCCCTTGTTGCGAAGCATCTTTTGCCTTCGAAAAATCCCTTAGCTTAAAATCCTTGACATTGGCCTCAGAATTAGGTTTTGAAGAATGAGCCGTACTATTAATAATTGCAGGTCCAACCCGATCCATGCCCACATCAATCTTGGGCCCTTGTACAACACCCATCGTCTTCATACAAACCCTAGCTACCCCCAGGGTGGCAGACCCCTTCGCTACCATTACTCCACCACACAGTGATCCTGACCCTAATTTGTCGCACTGCAGCACATTCTTATGGGTCGCTGTCTTCCTGAAAGTGCCTCCTTCTAGTTCCTGGAGAGCAAGATGGTGAGCAGATAAATCATGTCTGTAGCCAAGGATTTACTCTGGATGCAAACCTGTGCCTGTAACACTCCACAAATCTTTGATGTCCCATACCATCCAAACCATCAGGAATCAAAACAGTATATTCCTTTCCAAACGATTGTAAACCCAACTCCAGGAACTTCCTTGTCGATTTGCCTTTATTGCAACCCAGAATTGAACCCTGCCTAACTTTATGTAACACAT
The DNA here is from genome assembly GCF_029873635.1 of Malania oleifera. NCBI lineage: Eukaryota > Viridiplantae > Streptophyta > Magnoliopsida > Santalales > Ximeniaceae > Malania > Malania oleifera. The sequence goes on from NC_080420.1 coordinate 92,228,332, forward strand.
AAAATGGTTTAATCTCGAAAAGACTGCATACAAGAAATCGCAGATTGAATGTGCTTCTGTAATAGTAAATTTAATCCACTGATTCCCAAACTGAGATTTATCTTCCAAACAGAGAAAACCCACTTCCCCAACACTTTTTGGTTTCAAATCGAAGGATTTCCTTCTGATCAGCAAAGATGGAAGAGATTCTCCTCCTGATTGTTTTAACCCATATAATCACTGAAATAGTAGGTGTGCAACATTTTTGCAGATTCATTAAAAGAATTTCTGCTAGATATGATTGATGAAACTAGTGTGTGTAACGAAGTTACATTTGACTGTTTATAGAAAATATACTTGGCATATTTTGTATAATTTTTCATGTAATAGAATTTAAATAAATATAACTCTTCAGTAATATAGCACAGTAGTCAATTTGTAAGACGCCTTTACAATCCTTTGCTGGACAATGTTCAACCTTGCTAACCTCGGTCTTTTATAAAAAAAAAAAAACATTTTAGTGGCTTAAGATGTTTACTTGATTAAATAAAAAGCTCTCTTGCTCAGCCCAGACTGACTGGTGAGGGGATCTGGTGATTCTGGTCCGACTGTCCTGGGCTTGTCTGCATTTGAAAAGAAAAAATGCTGATATGCTTGAAAAACTATGTCTCACTCGTGTCTTTTAATTTCAAGAATGCCAAAATAATGATAGAAAAAAGATAAACATATGATAAAAATTAGAAGGGTTAGTGGTTTCTAAAGGTTAACACTTATCATAGAAGGATAATATGGTATTTACCTACGTAAACAGTGCTGGCTTGGAAAAAAAAAGAAAGAAAAGGAAGATAGCATAATGTTAAGCAAACAATAAACGAGAAAAGGGAAAAAAAAACTGCAGTGCTGAATCAGCAGTTTAAATTTTTTTTTTAGCTCTTGGGGTTATTTGATGGGTGCACTAAAGGGATAGGGTTTTTGTGTCAAAATAAACTTTTAGGAGGGGCTTGGTGTTGTTTCTGCAAACCTTTAGTAATGTCAGTTTCATGCCCTATATATGCATTTTCCGTAGACTTTTCCTCCAGACAAAATGATGAAAACTGTTTCGCAGAAACTTCGAAGTGCACTTTTACATATTTTTAGTGGGGAAATAGAAATTAAACAGCCCCCAGGAGGGGTGCTGCTTAAACTTGACCAGTCTACCATCTATCGTTTTGGTCTGACTCCAAAGTTTAGAGCCTTACCAGGAGTGAATTCTCGTTTAATTTCGTGATGTTTATCTTTACCGAGTATGTTTGCACTCCTATGTGAGTGTCTGCGTGCATGTGCGCACATGCTTAAATGGAGCCCCACAAAACCTCATTATGTATAGGAATCTCTTTCTCTTAGCATCATTTAATCATTCTATGAGTGTAATATTAGTTATAAATGCACGTGGACAAAAAAATATTTGTAGAATGTGCAAAATTTATATGTATAATATGTATATCATGTGTATGGCTACAATTCTAAGTATTTCAGTTTTTATTGGATTTGAGTCAAGTGTTAGAGTTTGGCTCAAGGAGGTTGTGGGCCAAATGAGCTCTGTAAAGATAATGCCTGATTCAGTAATTCTAATATTCACACCCAACAGCATGGAATGGCCTGGTCTTTACTTTATAGTGTTTGGCTGGATTTAACTTTCTTTTAAGGATCTCAGAGAACAGGCCAGCCAGCAGTTCCTAAAAAAAATGTAACACCTAGTGCATAATGCTATCACGCCATCAGAGGTTTTGAGGGTATGATGTATGCATTGTACCTCCTTACTCGGAAAGACTTCTGTTGAATTCATTCTTCCATCAAACATAGACAGGACTCTGGAAGAAGAAAGGGTAGAACTGATGGTCACATTTTGGGATTGAGAGGTGTTTCATAGTCAACTGCCCAAAGGATCTCTCTTCCACAGTGACGAGGAAGGCTGTTATTGGTACACATCTTGGTTTTAAATAACAGCCTTTGGGTTCCCGATATCGTTATACTGCTAAATCAGTGGGAAGAAAAATCACAGCCGTTACGGACTGTGATGTTATGAAGGCCGCTACGGCGTTACATAACTACTACAGGACTGTTACGGGAAAAATATATATGCATTTTATTTTTTACTTTTTCTTCTTACTTTTGTTTTTCCCCCTTTTCATAAATTATTCTCCATGTACTATGTGGGGAGGGAAAAAATTATAATGATGATGATAATGATACAAAATTTGCTATTTTTTTAAACACTCCCAAGAGATGCATCAGTTAACAATTTAATAATACTCATTTGTTAAGAAAATATTTTATTTTGATAATATTAGCACTTTGATACTTATGTTTTATATTTTTCAACTTCAACCTTTTCTTTTCTAGTTATTGTATATTTGTATTGTGTGTATGTCTTATGTGCCTAATAGATTAATGGAGTGCATAATATATTTTATTTTATTAATTAATTTATTACACATAAGAATTTATTATACATAAGAATAATGAAAAAGTATAAATACATGCACACACAATTTTTTTTGTCAATGGTGGTTTAAAACAAATGTGAATTTCTTGCCCTTACCAAACAACTCGGTTAGTTGAACTAAAGGATCCAAAATACACTGAAACCATTCTTGAAAAGGGTTAGAAGCTTAAAACATGCAAATACACTAATATGCATAAAGTTGTGCGTGCTTGAAAAAAATTCACAACCATTACACCTGCTTCCTGTTATGTAAAATCCGCTACTCCTGCTCTTTGCTAATCCCTTTACTGTTACATTATGCTACCTGCTACTGTGATTTTAAACCATGTAACACATGGGTGCTCGAGTCTTGAAGCTACCACTTGGGATCATCACAAGAACCCTGGGTGAAAGTTGAATGATATTTGTCTATCAAAGATGGTGATGTTGATTTTGTGTAGCATTGTTCATTCAGGATATTATGAGACAATGAACGATCTGGCCAATAAGATTGATCCGAAGAAGTTACCATGGGAAATAGTGCAGAAATTCGAGTTTTACCAGAGGGTAAGGATTGATGCTTGGTTAGGTAGTGACTCTTGCTGGCTCTAACCTGTATCTGCTCCAATGATGGCTATGCAATTAGGTCTTAACTGCCCAAAAGATTTTAAGTGTAGGCTCTCGCCAGAATTACGTACCAAAAGGATGTTAAAAAGAAAGAGCTCTGGTTTACACTTGTGGATTGTCAAACTAGCTCGGAAAGTGGTCTTGGGAATTAGGACCACAAGGTGGCTATCTGGAGGAGATTGTGTGATTTGGGGAAAGAGGAGGGTGGGCTGGATAGTTCTTTTGGCCATGATGGTAATCTGTTAATGAATTATGTGCTTTCTATGGTTGTAGCTCAGACTTCTCTCTTGATAATGCCTTCCATGTGTTCAAAATCCCTAGGAGCGTTTGGTTTGTGGCATTCTTTCAACACTTTCAGGAATGTGATGTCCTTGACATATTATCCCCATGTTTGTTTTGGGGTTTAGCATATGAATTGCTGCTAACCTCACATTCCAGATAATGAATGATTCCCACAAAACATGGGAATTCTGTTCCCACCATTCTGCCCAGGTTTCATAGGAATCCTTTTTTAGGGCTAAATTGCGCTCGCTATTTTGGTCGATTGGATATTAATGCCCCCATAATGTTGTGTTATTACATGCTATAATTGTTTTTAAAATAATAAAGCATTATAAAACAAATGTAGTGATCAATAAAAAATGAAAGTAATATTATTATAACCATATTATAGTCCTATAATATAATGGTCGAAATTTCGATACTATTGTTCCCTATTATTTCAATTAATTGGATTATTATGTGTTTGTATATATATATATATATATATGGTGGTTGAAATTTTTAGCACAAGTCAAGGGCATGAAGCTCGTCTCCTTAAAATGTCTTGACGTGGTTACATACACCAACATAGGCATGGTGTATACATTATTGGGATTCTTAAAATTTGGACCATATAAAAATATTCCCATGAGAACATTCATAGGAATGAGATTCCTACGGAGGTCATTTCATGGGAATATTTTTGATTCCGTTTATGGAATGCCTCTTTTTAATTGATTTGAAAGCTCCAAGAGAACAAGCAACATGTGAGCACCTTCAAAGTAGACAGTATCTTAGCAGTTACTATATTTCAATAGGATTCAAATGAGAAGGACAATGTGTTTCATGATGTTTTGGATGGTTTGAGTCTTCGTCGAGGAAGAAAGGGGCATGAAATCTAAGAAGGAAAATGGTAAAATAGAGTTGGACAATTTAATGTTTCATTAATTATGTTGGGAAGGGTTTGAAGAAGGGTTTCTTGAATAACGAGTCTTTTACTTTATTTTTTTATATGTATTTGTTATATTTCTTTTCTTTTTCCAAAAAAAATAAAAAATAAAATTTGGGCCCTTGTTATGTTATGCTTCTCTCTCCCATCAATTTTTCATTTGCCTAGAGCATGCCCACCGAAAAAAAAAAATTTGAGTTCTTGTTATGTGATGTTTGTCTCGATCAATTTTTCATTTGCTATTTTAACACACATGTGTGGGCATACCCGCTGGTATATATACTTACATAGAACAGACACAAATATATGTATGCGATTTTATTTGATCCAAAAGATAGATGCTCATACAACATCTTTGGCATGTCGCGCTCGCTCTGTGTGCCCGCACAGATTAATTCAAGTTATTAATAACGTTTCTTTGCTGTGTTGCATCTGGATTTTTTGAAGTTGCATATGGCTGTGCCCATTTTGTGTTTTTATGTATTGCTTGTCGGTGTTGGTGCTTCTCAGTTCCAGCGTCGCCAATAATAAATGTTTGATATCATGAATTGGTCTATATTGCATACAGGATTTTTCTGTAATGTCTTCACGCCTTTGCATTTTCACCTGATTGGCAGGTGCATGAGAAGGATGTAATCGGTGTGACTCACCATCCACATTTAAATCTTGTCTCCACATATAGTGAAGATTGCACAATGAAATTATGGAAGCCATGAGTATATTATTGGCCTGTATCTTTTATGTATTTATTTCTCTCTAGTTTAGAGCGACATTTAGTTTTCAGTAACTCTTTCTTGTTGATCTGGAATTTTATTGTATTCTGGCTTATTTATGCACGAGGCCGTAGCATATATGATGAGGTAATTTCCTAGGAAGTCAGTGCTCATACCCTGTATTTTTCTCACAAGAGATCAGAATTTGCTTCTGTAGTTTTCAGATTAAATAGCAATCTCTTTATCTCTAAGCTCAAGCTTTGTACATTTATTCCTTGATTATAAGAAAGAAATACATTTTTCAATGTATATTTTCCTTCATCAGATAGTATTAAAAAATAAACATTTATTTGAGTATAAATTAAGAAAAGTCAAATGTAAATCATATGCATCAAATTAGGTGCATGTAATTGCATATGCTTATATATATTACATAATTATGTAATTAAGTAATTACTACCTTATTACATATTTATGTACGTAGTTTAGAGTTATTCTGGCTTGCTGAAATATTATCCTCGGCATGTAGATCTTTCCTAATCCAACTTATTGAGGATTTGCTACCACAATTTGATTATCGCATCCTTGAGATGTTTGGATTTTTTTTTGCTACTCTATAATGTATAAATTTCTCACATAATAAAATCAATTAATTATAAACATATGTAATTAATTAGCATAGTACTTATGTACACATGTACATATCTATAATATATAATTATGTACATACCTTGAGGACGGCAACAAATACATATGTATCTCTTTCTATCACTGATATTCGATCGTACATATCAATTTAATTACATATGTATGCATATGTAACACATTTAGTTTTGTATTGCCAATGATGAGATTGTTGTTGGTACTCTTCTATCCTGTTGGTTATTGGAGACTAGTACTTACTCATTTCGTATTTTAATTAATTATTTGGAGTATTTTAGTATTTTCAAACATTTGAGGTAACATAATTTAACAGTATTATGACTTTTCACAATTTTGAGAATGAGAAGGGGGTTTGGTGATCATAATGAAACTAAAAGGTGTTTTTTCTTTAAACCACAAGTGAAACTTATTTGAAGTTTTTATTATCTTTAAAAGTAAAAAAAATAAAAACTTGATTGAACCAAATGGTCTTTTTTATTCTTGAATTAAATAGTAATTAAAAAATGTGACTAAAATAATGAAAGTACAAAAGAATATGAATTTAAGTTATTATAATGAAAATAAAAAAAACATTATAGTTACTGTACTTAATTAAAATCCACTTTACAAGAAAAATTTTATTGTATATGACAATCCAAAAATAGTACAATTTTTTTTTTAAATGGCCATATATTTTCAATTATTTTTTTTGAAAATTTATGGATATTTTATTTTAATTATATTTTAAATTCATGTGACTATTTTATTTTGACTTTAATTAGAAATTATGTATAAATAAATGAATGTTTTAATCCACAAGAGTAAATTTTGGATGTCAAAGGATTCTACCAATAGGTTGCCAAAACTTAAAATATATATATATAAGATTGGGTTTTTAATTTTTTTTTTTCAAGAAAAAAAGTCAATGATAAAAATAAAAAACTGACAATATAGGCAAATATGGTCTTATTGTATTTTTTTTATGTAAAAGAAACAAAAATAGAAAGTAAAATAATACCAAACAAGCTCGAAATGTTGTAGTATAGTTGGTAGTAGTACTGGTAACCCGCAAAGGATGAAAATTCCAAAGTTTTGAGAGCATGAATTTCTACCTCGGATTTGGATTTGTATTGTCTTTTATTCAAATTTATGCAAATTGAAATACCAAATTCAAATTCTAAGTTCTTGAGCATGGGATAAGGTTTTTCTTTAAATCTGTTTTGGTTATTGTGATTTTTTTTATGTTAATATGCCATTTTTATCGGTCCTGTGTATGGCATTGGTCTTTTTTCTAGTGGCATCTTTCTAAACTACTCACTATTTTGACATGTAACTTTTGAAATTTTTTACTAGAGTGCGAACAAAATAAAACAAGTTTACCTCTACCTCAATCATTTGTCCAGCGATCCAATGCACCAAGCCAAGTGCGTGATGTGAATTGCAGTTAAATTTAGAGGTCATTATTCAATTCATCGAAAAAATCTCTTATTGTAGAGATAAAGATTATGTACATCATGCTTCATTCACTTCTCAATGCATGTCATGGTCTATTCACTTCTCGATGCGACGACAAAACTTTGTGCAATGGTTTTGTATTTTAGGAGTAGTGATATGTAGACCTCCATTCATCATCATGATGTCCAATTGGAGAAGGCAAGACATGGACCTCTTCATGTTGATTTTCCTAAAAGTAGAACAAAAAGGAAAAAGAAGTTCTAGCATTTCCTTTATTGGGTGACCATTAGTTAAGGAAAATTTGCAACTCTATTCAAAATTAATTTTTTGTTTTTGACTTTGTATGATGATGCGTTCGAGGAAAGTTTCTACCCTTTTGCAAAAATCTCAAGGAAGGTAAGTGTATAGAATTATTTGGACATGTTACTTTTAGTTGAGAAAGTAAAGTGATTTTAAATTATGATTTAAAAATAATTGAACTTCATAATCATAGACCCCTTGAGGTTATTTTCATATGAAATATCCAAAAAGTAACTAATTGCTGGTTTTTTTTTTTTTATTAAAAAAAGTCATATTTTGTCGAAAACTATTTTCAAACAATTAGTTCCTAGAGTGGAAATCGGGGATTTGTCGAGTGTGGAGGTGGAATGAGATCATTGTGTTAGACCTCATCAAAGATATAAGGATAGGGACGCTAAGAATTGTAGAAATCATCAAAGAGGGGAGATAAAAGGGAGGTGAAAAGACTCAAATTAGAAGAGAAATAGAGAAGGAATATATTAACAGAAGAAGAAATTAAGAGAGAGAGAGAGAGAGAGAGAGAGAGAGAGAGAGAGAGAGAGAGAGAGAGAGAGAGAGAGAGAGAGAGAGAGAGAGAGAGCATTAGGGTCTGTTTTAGCATTGGCTTGTTCTATTGGCATGTTAAATTTGGGTGAGTTCCTTTTTACAAGTGGACATATTTATACTCTCGCCATGTCAAAGTTGGGGTTACAATAAATCCCTTGATAATACCCTTAATAAATAAAACATTTAAGATTCCCACGTTTTGACAAATAAACCTAGCATAATTAGTCACTCATTGAATGTTGACTCTTTATTGCAGTTGACTTTTATATCCGTCCCTTTTTGTGAAATCCTAGTTTAGAATGTTCTTGGGCAACTCCATGCACAATCCATTGTGATACAAGGCATTTTACCATGCACTTGAAAGGTGTACTAATAGCCTCAATATCATGTAACCTTCAGCAGTCTTAAATTTCTCCTTCCTTATTTATGGCATTACTGAATAAGACAATATTCACCTAGGTGAATGAGGTTCAAGCGAATACATACTTCTTTCATGCCCTACTATCGTGATTCTCCCTTATGTGAATGGAAACATGAAATTATCATTGCCTAACCTAGGCATTGTTTAACTTGTTCCTCATTTGGGCGACCCTCTACTTAGTCGCTTAGGCAGCTAGACCACTTCCCAAGTGATTGGATGATCTCTTCACTTCATTACTGTACAACCTTTGTTGCTTGGTCCTTTTTTCAACTCTTTAACCACTTGATGTTGGTTTTGATTGTGCAGTAGATGGGGTTTTGCTTCTATTTGATGGGGCGAAAGTGAAATCCCTCTTTGCTAGGGTTGTTAGGATTAAGGGATCTACTACCTATTGGTCAGTAGGTGGATCCCCATGAGGACTTCATTTGTTGGCTATAAGACCATTTTTACCCTTACCTAGATGTTAAGATAATTAGATTATGTTTTTTTTTTCATTTTTATCTTGTAATTTTCTAACTAAGTTTGAAGCACTAGTCGAATTTGAGTGAATTGAATAAAAGTACGATTAGGCTGCATTTCTCTTTGTAACCTAATCTAGATTACCAAGTTAGTCGACTAATTGTTAAGGTAGTATTAACTTCGAGTCACTCCTTGTTTAACTATAAAGTTGCCCCAAGTTTACCTTGTTCTAGGGCTTTCCATCCTAACTTGCTCCGCAGCCCCCAATAGTTTAGTATGAAGAGAAGAACCAAAAGGATTGAACTACATACTCATTATTCAGAGGTGAATCATAGAACACCAAAAGCAGTGGTATCTTATGAACCTAACATAAGTCACATCCCTCATGACATAATATTGAAAGATCCAAACCTTCCTTTTTGGAGTAGAAACGAATGTGGCCAAAACATATAAAGATCGGTGTAGTCGCTTATAAGGACATATCTATCTCGAAAGAGGATAGTCTAGATCGATTCATAGATAGACCTCTCTCCATATTGATAGGTATCTTTGTGGATAGAGATAAAGATAGGGATTCATCTAGAGAACTTGATTCACTATTTTCATTTTTTTTTCTTGATTTTGATTGATTCATTTCTTTACAAGTTTTAAATGCAAGGAAACGTCATTTTTCAATTATTACTTGCTGGGTCAGAGCGTAGACAAGCGAGTAGAGCCTAGGATACAATGAAGCTCGTCATAAAGCAGTCGACTAGAAATAGAAGACTATTGGCCTGAGAGAAGGAGGCCTCTCTCAGGAAACATGACCCAATTTCTCTTCTTTCTTTTTCTTTAGGCTGGGTAGCTCTTCATTTTAGAACATTTTCTTTTCATTCCTCATCCTGGTTGCTCACAATGGTGTATGCTATAATATGGCTCTTGTATTCGAGGTCCTTACTTTTTTTACATCATTCCTTCTAGAAAAGGGGCTTTCTCTAGGGAATCGAGCCCTCTCTTTATATTTGAGTAGGTGCTTAAGGTGGAAAGTGTGGCTTCTTGTGATGGGTATTCTTTCGAGTTTTGGAAATGAAAACGTGTTCTTCGTCATAAACATGATGGATCCAGCTTTTAGCTCATCTAGCTCGGAAGTAATGAGTGTAGACTAAGGGCTAACCTAGAATGAAGCATCCTCCTCGGGTTTATGGATTGGAAGGTGGCTTAATCCAGAAGTTTCTTCATCGGCCCCAACGAAGGGGGTCATGAAGCAAGCAGGGCTTTCCCCAATAGCCCTATTGGGCCTTTCTTCCATTGGCTTAGGGCTTGTTGAACAACAAGCTTCCCTTTTAGTAAAACAAGTGGAAATAAAAGTTGAACTGCATGATTTTCTTAGGGCTTATACAAAAATAGAGCTAAAGTTCAACTTTGTTTCCCAGGTTTCTAATGACTTGGAAATGGCTAATTCTGATTTCCATAGACTTGAAAAAATGAAGTAAGTCATGGATACCTTGAGACAATGCTACGATATCAAAAGTGGAAATGTGATGGGGATCGACAACCACTCCCCCTTTCCCTTTTGTTCGCCGACATGGTGACACGTGGACGACCCCTAGATGTCCGCAATGCTTGATAACCACTTGAAGATCTTATGGTACTTGAAGACTTTTCAGAATCAAGAAGCCTCAAGTTGTGATTTTACAATTTTGAGACTCAAGATCCTTGTGGGCCCCACACGAATCTACTGGGTCTCACATGGCTACTCTCGGCCTCCCACAGCTTGGGCCTCCCTTTTGACTTTGTTTCATTTAATTAATTGTATTGAGTTATGTTAGGTATTTAATTTGTGTTAACTATTTAATTTGTGAGAGATTTGTGTGAGTTCCTTAAGTGAGTCAACTCCTATGCTTGTATGGGACATTTAGGTCATTTATCACTAGGTCTTTATTTTCCCCTATATATATTGCTATTGTAAACGTTAGAAGGAAGCCAAGTATTATTATTGATTGAATAAAGGTTCTTCCTTTGAAAGCTCAGAGCTTTGTTCCAATCCTTGTGGTTGAGTGGCGAGAGGCTACGACGTTCTCCTTGGAGACCAGTTGGTGTGAGACCAACAATCTATCCATCAAGCTATCCAACATCTAACCATCACATCATTCCATCTCTGATCATCCCATGCCCTCCGCACACGACGAACAACAATCAGCAACCTTTACACTGGTTCACTGCGACCTTGACGGATTTCTTGATTTGATTCATGTTTGTTGATCATTGGTAAGTTATCCAGAGGAGCCACATGGTAATACTCAACCTAACCCATCCATAACTTTGTTACCATCTTAGTTTAAGATCCCATAAGCCCTCATTTTGCAAAAACCCCTTAAAATCCCATTTTTATTCAATTCCTTTGTCACTAGTAGACTAAATACCTCCAAAACTTGAAATTTATCACTATTTATGCACATACATGCTTGTCAACTGTGGGATATGATTGTGATAACATTGATTTATTTTCTTGAATGATTGAATGGTATTTTCATGGCATGTAACTTGACTATCTTGTGAAAGAACTACCTGAGACTGAATTTGAATATGATTATATACCTTTTTAAAATCGTTGGACCGCATGATAAAATATGATTCATTTTTTTTTTATGTTTGGTTCATTAAATTCTCATTTTAAAGTGTTTCTCATGTATGTGATTGAGGGTTGAAACCCATAGGACTAGGTCACCCATCCCCATCCTACATCAAAATGAGGCTGTGAAACACCTCAAGGCCACTATGAAGGCATGGGAGATATATGGGTGTCCTTAAACTAAAAGGTTTAATGGCAGATTTGATTTAGATTGAGAAGTTCCTTAATGCGGTTGAGGGGCAGTTGATTGAAAGAAAAGCAGGCAGACTACTTATGTTATAATTTAAAATCTGAATAGGTCCAGTACATGGGACAGATGAATAGGAAATGTTATTCTTTAGTCTCTTCCTTCAACTAGGCTGAGGGGAATTGTGACTGCTACCTTCCCAAAATGACGATGAGTTGAAAAGGTGGATAGATTGGGTAAGGGAGCATGAGTTGATAACGGTAAACATAGGCACTCAAGACAGACTAAATGGTGTCGAGGAGTATTGTTCTGATAATGACTAGCCCTTTCTTGTTAAGTGGGACCAAAAGAATAAGGGTGTGAGAGAGAACTACAGTTTAACCTGATCCTCCCCCCTAAAGGGGTGCATAGGCAACCTAAAAAATAAAATTAGGTTCTATATAATCACAGGGAGCTAAAAAAAAGGACCAACTAAGATAACAGTTGATTAACGACATCATTCCAAGCACTTGTACTAAGAATACCAACTAATAGTGTATCAGTGACATATACTAGAATTTAGAATTCTCCAATATCTTTTATAATAAATTTCGCTGATACGGTGATGTTTAAATGATATTGACTTTCACATATCAGCTGCTAGCTTTATCTTAGCGATGAAAGATTTTATATAATGGTCCTTATTGAGAGGTTTGGTTTTTAAGTTAAGAGAATAAAAAAGGATAGGAGAAAGATAAAGCAAAAAAGAAGCAACTCCTTGAGCGTTAGGAAAGGGACTGCCATATTGAGGATAAGGAGGGGGGAGGGGGTTTTATCATAATTTTTGAACTGGAAATAAGAGATTAGGGCTTTTCAATACTACATTAGTAAAGAATGAAACTAACTACATATGATTATTAGCATCTACGAGTCTCAAAGCTAGTGAGTGACCTCCCATCTATAAACCAAATTAAGCAAGGATTGATTAGACGCTCGTGCCCCATCGGGCAATGGCTCACTTCACTCCTTTTATAGTGGAATAATCCTTTTTCTTTGTTCTTGCTCTGAAGCTTGCCCTACACAATATTTCTTTTGAATTCAATCTATCTAAATCTAATTAGCACTATTTAGATAGGGTTGTTTTGTATGCTTTCAAATGAAGTGAAACCCTTATGGAATAGAATGGGGTATAAGCACTCATTTTAGTTAAGCTTTATCATTATAGGAGCTTTAAACTAGAGTTAGTGTAAGCTAAGGGTGAGGGGTGATGATCTTCCAGCTAGAAGAGCTAAACAAAATCTTTATGTCAATAAGCAATTAAACAAAGCCAATTGACTGCTTTCCTGAGGACCCATTGAGAAAGGAGCTAGATGAAAGTGTAATTTCACTTAAAAGAAAGAATTTTGTTGTCTCGATGAGCTATAGTACCAGAAATTATATTGCTTGAAGCGGGAGTGTTTCACCTTTGATGAGTTCCTTGGTCATTTGCAAACATTTGAGGTGATGAATGATTCGCCTTGCCTCAAATGATTTGCCTCATGCCTAGGCAAAGTTAGCTTGGACAAGATTGCTTTATGCCCATGCGATACTTGTTATTTGCTTAGGAGATCTTTGTGTAATACTTGAGAGGAATACTAAGAATAGGCCATTATGATGACATTCCAAGAGGGCGCACAAAAATTGCACAAACAAAAACTAAAAAATAATTTTTAAATGTTGTTTCCAATCATATATATATATATATATATATATATATATATATATATATTTTAAATGCTATCCTTTGGTTATTTAACTCGATAATTTCCTCATTATAGCTATCATTTCTTTTCATTTTATTTTTTGGATATAGGTTTTTTAAGAAAATTTCAACTACTCTAATTTTCATATTTTGGTCCCTTGAAGTTGATCTCTTTCCAATTTTGGGCCTTCTTTCTCCCTCTTCCCACATCATTTGAGCATCAATCCATAACTAAAAAAAAAAAAAAACTGACTTCCCCTAAGATTTAGCATGAAGATAAGATCATTCATTGAGGTTCTTTAAATTTCACATATCTCGATTAATATAGGTTTCATGGACACCCTTTTGGTCAACCATTAAATAACCAGGCTAAATATTTAAAAAAAGTAACTCTTTTTTACTTTTTCTTGAAAAATTAGCATAATAATGGCTAGAAATACATCTATAAAGATAGCATTTGCATTTTTTGGGGGGAGGGGGATTACATAACTTTTTTTTTTTTTTTCTTAAATACTTGGAAGGAATTCATCTCCAATAATTAACTTTGCACTTTTTTTGGGCGAGGGGGGAGGGGGTATTACACATTTTTTTTTTTATCTTTTATAGTTTAACAATATTTATGCATATCATGAGTGTCAAGTGAAAAAATAGCAACATATTCAATTTTAAGCATTAAAAATCAAATGTCATGGAGGTTTGTATGGTTTTTGAAATTTTAGGAAGGTTTTGTATGTTTTTGCCAAACTTTAGGAAAGATAAGCGAATTTTTCTCTAAAATAAAACATCGGAAAGAAAAATTTTCAAAATAAATTAGGGCAATCCAATTTCACAATGTGTTCATACATTCCAAGTGTAGTTAATTTTTTTAATAGAAATGTATAAAAATAATATAAAATTTTATAAGAAATAAGAGAAAAAAAAATGGAAAGTGGAGGACTGAGTGACAGCCTTTGCAATTTTATTACTTTCTCTTTCTTGGTATAGATTGTTGCTAGTGTTATTTGTCCCATTCAATTCAATACCAAATCAAAATAATTGGTTTTTGAGTTTGAAAATCGAAATTGAAAATTAGACCATTAGTTTTAACCTTCAAATGGTTTTGACACATTGACTCAAATTTTTTTTTTTTTTTCAATTTTTAAGAGCTTAAAATATTAAGAATTGGACTACCCATTTCAATTGAACACAAAGACAAAATATTTCTATGGGCCACTAGGCCAAAATGAAAGGCCATAACCACTATGCCATTGCTTAGCATGTAAACTTATGGAGAAGGGGTCGGGTGAGGTTGACCTTTTATAAGAGGAGGGGTTTACCCTTCTTTTAAGTGATGAGAACAATTGTTCCCAAGAATAGACAAAAACAATTGTACCAATGGGCAGCTAGACACGTGTCTTCTCCCTCCCCTTCCCACATAAAAAATAAATTAGGGGAGCCTCTCCTTTATGAAATCCCACTCAGCCATTTTGTTGGGGAAGGGGGATATGGAGATAACTTATCCATTTCACCTAGGTGGTCCTTTGTTGCTTCTTCAGATATGGAGATAACTTACTTGCCTCGCTTAGTGGAACTTCTCTTTTTGTCCTTAAAGTGACTTGGCTACAAATCATTCACCTTACATGGCTTAACCAATGTTCTCCATCGTCTTGCCTAGGTGACCCCTCACCTATTCATTAGGGAGATTAGGAGACAAGTAAATTTCCCATTATAACTCTTTGGGTGATTTACTAACTTAAGTGATAATCATCATACTACAGGGGGTGCACAAAGATGGCACAAACACAAACAATTTGGAGTTATGTTATCCGTTTAAAACTTTCCTTTTTCGTATATACACCTTATTGGGGGAGAATTATCACATGCGATGTTCCCTAGGAAAAGGTAGGCAAATTCCTAATTGATGTTTCCTCTGGAAAAGTGTCGAGTAATTTTTAGACCATTTACTTGTACATTGCTCATTTATTCCTGAGATTCTGGCTTGTTTTTTGAATTTTTTCATTTTTTATTAGGGAACTTAGGTTTTTATTTTTGATCTCTTGTGTAGTTGGAATTTAAAGGATACTGAGGACTTCAAATCGAAAGGTGGTATTTAATTCCTATGCAACTATTTGTAGGCTTGGAGGAGAAAAACTAGTGTTGCTTTAACTAAGAGGAGCTAGACCCTTGAAGCATCATTTTTTTTTTTCATTTTAAGAAATTTATTTTCCTAGGCTTGTTTGGTACAAAAATTTAAATTCTTTTCCTTCTTCTTATCTTCTCTTTCTCCTATTTTTTTCTTTAACTTCTTGTTGATTTTCTTTATTCTTTCATACCCCTTGTATGCTTGAACCATATTTTTACCTTTCAAAAATGGGAAAAAACCACACATAATTAGTACCATAGGCCTTTGTTTCAGTTGAACCCATAACTAAGCTAATTAGATAAAAATTTAGTTTTCCCTTCCACTAGCTTGACTTAGCACAAAAAAAAAAAAAGAAGGAAAATTTAAGAGTTGGTTTTACAAAGATATTTAAAATAAAATAAAATAAAATAAACATAATTGTGGGGTAGTTATCTGGATAATTATGGAAATAAACCCAACTAACTTTCCAAAAGTCAGAATAAGCTAAAACTGGCTATTGGAAAGTCAATTTCAGTTCAATGTCAGTACTGTGTCATGTCAATAGAGAGAACCAAATTTTGGAAAGTCGATTCTCATTAAAAAAAATTCAAAATTTACATCGAATTTGGGACAAGGAATGATGAGGAGAGAGAACTGACTTTTGAAAAATCATTCTTAATTACAAAAGATTTGCATCACTTTTCATGTGCATGGTAGTGAGCAAAACCAAATTTTCAAAAGTCAGTTATGCCCCATGCATGCATCTACATACTTTCATTTTATGTTTTGATCTTTTTCTTTTTCATTGAAATTTTTGCTTTAATTTTGTTCAAATATTTTTATCTATTTTGGATTTATTAAAAAATAGGAAAATTAGAAAAATATTGTAAAAAGGGCTTAAAGAGAATTAAAAAAGATAAGTTAATTTTTTTTTACAACATTTATAGGAAATAGAAAAATAATGATAAAAAGTTTTTATACTATTTATTTGTGCAAATAATTTTTTAAATTTTAAATAATTACAAAAAAATGGCATCTTACTTTTAATTATATATATATATATATATATATATATATAAGTTGAAAAAGCAAGAGAGAGAGAGAGAGAGAGAGAGAGAGAGAGAGAGAGAGAGAGAGAGAGAAAGAGAGAGAGAGAGAGAGAGAATTTACACTGTTAAGTTTATAAAAACTCTATTATGCACCAAATCAACAATTTGTATGTTAGGAAAAATTATGGCTATTGAAAATTAAGGTATAGTCCCAAGAGGGGGGTGAATTGGAGTTTTAAAAGTTTCTTTTAAATTTTTTTACAAATTCACAACCATTTGTAAGTTTAGCAAACACACAAGAATGATTTGATTTTTAATTAAACCGACCACAATTAATCCATACTCAATATCAACAGAAGCCAAATACCTTTAACAATAACAATCAATCAATCAATCATTCAAACACACGATAATTAACCAATTATATGAGCTGCAACACTTCCTTGATTTAGCGTTTGCAAAACTCAGCTTAGAGTTTAAATAAAGCCCTGTATATATGAATATTGGTTTACTTCCTTTTAACTAAGATTTCCGCAAACGATTAATCAACGTACTCCTTTTAAGGTTTCCGCAAACGATTAATCAGCATACTCTCTTAAATTAAAAGTTTTCTAAATATCGAATTTTCAGCTTCCTACACTTAGATATACAACCACACAATTTATATATGCAGAAAAATTAAAAAGTAAGAGTAGAGAGAGAGTTTGAGTTTTTACGAGGTTCGACTTATACCCAGCCTACGTCCTTGCCTTAGGCAAGACCACCTAAGGATTCCACTATAGCACTTCTTTATTGGCAAAGCAAACCGTTACAATCCCTCCTTGAATTAGGGTGGAGTCCCGTCTCCAAGCGATACCCCACGCTTGGTACAACGATTCAACCAACCTTGAACCGTCAAAAACTACAAGAGAAATACGAAACAATTTGGTGTACAATGACACTCTCAAAAGAGTAGAATAGTACAATTGAAATCTATATACTTCAATAAAAATCACAATATAGAAAGATGAAGCTCAAGTATACATACCACCGGGGTTCTTTCTTAGGTTGAATAACTCAGTAAAAATGCAAAGACCCGTGAGCTTTTCTCAGCAAAATCGTAGCAAGTAATTCAACAAGAGTATAGGCAAGGTAGCTTTGAAGACTATAAAGAATTTGATTGATTTGCTGCTTGTAGGTTGTTGGTCTATTTAATCCTTGGGTTTAATCATGTATTTATAGAGTTTAAAGAGTATTTTTCGTGTTGCCCAAGTTGCTTGGAGCATTCCCCAAGTTTTCACAAAGTTTAGAATTCAAATACTCAATTTTGGAAACTTTTTGTTACTTTTAAAATTTTGAATTTTGAAGGGTCAGGCGCTTGAACTCAAGGGGTTAGTCAGTCAGTACAGGGTTAGGTGCCTGGACTCACAGGGTCAGTCACCTGAACAGACAAGGTTAGTCGCTTGATAGCTTTGACCACCTTTCAGTATTTTAGTCATAACGTTTTCTTACAACTCCAAATTAGACATTCTTGGTATCAACAGAGAGCTAAGAGAAAATACCACAACTTTCATGTTGAACAATTTTTAAAATAAGGAGTTTTTTATAGAGAAAAATATACATAAAATAGGATATAGAAAAAATAACAGAATTTGGAAAATCTTGTTTTGGTGCTTTTCATTCCAAAAAAAATTTTAACTATTTTGAAATAACTTTTGACCTTATAAAAATATTTTTCAAGTATTTTAAAAGGTATTTAGGTCTAAGTAATTAACTTAAAAGTTTCATGTAACCATATTGAAATTGATTGAAGTACTTACATAAAGACTTTTTAAGACTCAAACGAATGCTCTTGCTGTATTCATGGATTTGATGAATAGAATCTTTGATCAGTATTTAGACCAATTCATTATAGTTTTCATTGATGACATACTGGTCTATTCGAGGATCTTTTAGGAGCATGAGACACACTTACGACTAGAACTTCAGATGCTTAGGGAAAAGAAATTGTATGCCAAGTTTAGAAAATGTGAATTTTGGCTAGGGAAAGGGTCGCTTCTGGGGCATGTTATTTTAGGGGATGGTATTTCAGTGGATCCCAACAAGATTGAGGCAGTGTTGAATTGGGCCAATTAGAATAACGTTCAGGAAATTAGGAGTTTCTTAGGACTGACAGGTTATTATTGTTGGTTTGTAGAGGGGTTTTCAGCTTTATCAGGACCTCTCACGGGTCTGACCAGAATGAATGTTAGGTTTAAATGGGATGAGCATTGCGAGCAGAGCTTCTAGGAATTAAAGCAGAGGCTTGTCACTGCACTAGTGTTGATCATTTAGTTAGGGGGTAATGGTTATGTAATTTACAGTGATGCGCCTTTAAAAGGGCTCGGCTGTGTATTGATGCAGCATGGTAGGGTTGTAGCTTATGCCTTCTGATAGCTGAAAGAGTATGAAAAGAATCATCCTACCTACGATCTGGAATTGGATGTAGTGGTACACCCATTAAATATTTGGAGGCATTATTTGTACGGTGAGAGATGCGAGATATTCTCCGATCACAAAAGTTTGAAGTACTTTTTTGCTCAAAAGGAGCTGACCATGAGATAAAGAAGGTGATTTGAACTGATTAAAGATTATGATTGTACTATCATTTACCACCCAAGGAAACCAAACGTGGTAGCTGATGCTCTGAGCAGGAAATCGGTGGGACCAGCACTAGTAGCTATGGAGGTTCAGCATCTGATCTAAATGGATCTGGAGGGACTCGGTGTAGAGTTGGTAGAGAGTGATCCTTAGGCATTTATTGCCAACCTGATAGTGCAGCCTACTTTACAGGAAAGGATTAAGACCACTCAGAGAGATGACGCAGAATTAGCAGAGCTGATAGCTAAGTTGTAGGATGGATAGGGAGAGGAATTCAATATTTCTGATGACGGGGCCTTGAGGTTTCGTTCCAGTTTGTGCCTGCCTACAGATATGAACATCAGGAGGATGATCTTAGAGGAGACTCATAGGCCCTTGTACACGGTTCATCCAAGTAGTACTAAAATGTATAGGGATTTGCATGAGTCTTACTAGTGGAGCGGTATGAAGAGGGAAATTGTCGAATTTGTGTAACAGTGTCTGATGTGCCAGCAGGTAAAGGCTGAGCACCAGAGGTTGGCGGGCCAGTTGCAGCCACTTTACATCCCAGAGTGGAAATGAGATCATGTATCTATGGACTTTGTGATGGGTTTACCGCCAGCACCGCATGGTTAGAATGCTATTTGGGTGGTCGTTGATATATTGACGAAGACCACTCACTTCATTCCTAGTAAAGTCAACTACTTCGTGGATAGACTGGAGAAATTATATATTCTAGAGATAGTATGATCACATGGTGTGCCAGTGTCTATAGTATCAAACCGAGATCCACGTTTCACATCATGGTTTTGGAGGAGCTTATAGGAGGCTCTAAGGTCTCAGTTATCTTTTAGCATAACGTTTCATCCTCAGATGGACGGCCAGACTGAGAGGGTGATTCAGATATTAGAAGATATGCCTCATGCGTGCGTTCTGGATTTTGGGGGTAGTTGAACCCAGTATATGCCGCTGGTAGAGTTTGCATACAATAACATCTATCAAGCTAGCATCGGAATGACACCTTATGAAGCGCTCTATGGTAGAAGGTGTCGTTCTCCTCTATACTGGGATAAGATAGGTGAGAAGCGAGTGTTGGGACCAGAAATAGTGCAGCAAGCCTACGACAAAGTTTGACTCATTAAAAAAAGAATTTATGCAGCTCAGAGTTGGTAGAAGAACAATGTCGATACTCACCGCCGGAAGTTGGAATTTGAAGTTGGGGACTATGTGTTTTTGAAGATAATTTCGTTGAAGGGAGTTATGAGGTTTGGTAGAAAGGGTAAGTTGAGCCCTAGATTCATTGGCCATTTCGAGATACTTGAAAGAGTAGGGTTAGTTGCCTATCGGCTAGCTTTACCACCAGCTTTTTTTTCAAAATGCACAACGTATTTCATGTTTTCATGCTGAGGAAATGTGCCCCAGATCCTTCTCACATGGTTAGCTATGCAGAGTTAGAGCTTAGAGATTCACTAGTTTATAATGACATACCAGTGTAGGTTTCGGATAGAAAAGAACAGGAATTGCGCAGTAAAAAAATTCCTTTAGTAAAAGTTCTATGGAGAAATCATGCGGTGGAAGAAGCCTCATGGGGAGCAGATATGACAAAAATACCCGCACTTATTCAGTGGAGAGATCAGCACTAAGTATACGAGTAGGTAAATGTAGTATGGTTTAATTTTATGAAAAGCAAGATGATATATTTGTGAGTAGTATTGTAGATTATAGAATAGGTAGTATTTTGGTTCTAGGAGAATTTTATTTATGTATTTGTAATCTCCCAGGACCCTAAATGTCACCACGATATTCCTCCACCACAAGTGAGGGTAAGTAATAAAATAATTAGCCCGTTTTCTTTAAAGGATGATGTCAATATAGATAGTAAATTTCGAAGACAAATTTTTATAAGGAGGGGAGAATGTAGAGACTCGAAGAATTATAGTAATTAAATAATAAAAGAAAAGGGAGAAAATAAATTTCTAAAAGGGATTTCAGCAGGGTCTTGTCGACGAGTGAAGAAGTACTTGTCAACGAGTAGGGCTCTTGGGCTTGTCGACGGGGACGCGTGTCTCGTCGACAAGAAATTATCGAGAAGATTGTTTCCAAAGCTTGAAACTCGTCAATGAGGAGAATGTGTTTGTCGACGAGACTATCTCTTGGACTCGTTGACGAGGAGATGTGACTCTTCAATGAGACCACGTGGAAAAAAAATTCTATATAAGGCCAAGAATTCATTTTTCTTACGAGAAAAATGTTGGAATCCTCTTTCTCTCTCTAACCCCGACCCCCTCTGCCTTCTCTCTAGGTTTTTGGCCCGATTCTTTGCCAATTCGACGATTTGAAGCCGCCACACTACTCCTGAGAAGTTTCTCTTCATATCTGCAGGAGTAGATCGTTGATTAGGATAACTTGGGAACCATCCCAAAATTTGGGTGAGTTGATTATTTTAAGTTTTATTAAGGTAGTTGGTATTTCTGGACCGAGGAAAGGTATTACATGAGTTTATACTGAAGTTTTGTTTGGGAAAATGTAAATTTCAGGGTGTTGAGTTGGGAACATCATGGGTGTAATTTTGGAGTAATTTGTGGGCTTTTCAATAAGTCAGGTAAGGGGATAAACTAAGTTAGTATTTTTCATGAAATTATTTACTATATTACAACATTTATTTTTAGAAATTATGTATGTATTAGCACAGTATTTGGGAATACTGCAGTTGAACAGGAACATGGATTTAATGTTATTTATCAAGAAATATGATTTTAGATTAGGTTTTATGCTTGAGACATTATTCATATTTGTGTGGCATGAGTATAATTTTCATGAAATTATGTTATATCAGAATATTATGATTTTCCTAGAATAAGCATGTTTTTCTCTATTTTCAAGAAAATTATTAAACAGTACAAAAACCATGTTTTACAGATATTATGTAAATCAGTATAAGAATTTCATGTTCAGTATGTTATGATACGCCGGCGCAGATGTCGTGATTTTCATGTTATGATATGGCAGCACAAATGCCGTGATTCATGTTGACTCAGATGCCGTTATTATGTATGATATGCAAGATTTCATGAAATATTAACATGTTAGACATTATTATGATTATGAAAGAGTTATGTACTAGTATATGAAAAGTACTATATGTTATCAAAATTCGGATGGTTTAGTTTAGGTTTCACGAGCATGGTACCGTAGCTACAAGTTCAAGTACAAGTTCATGATAGTGCTACCACACATCTTATGTAGAGTGTGGGAGATGGCAGTTAATATGGCTTCATGGTAGTGTAGGCGCTCCCCTGGCAGTCCGAACCAAGTAGAGTAGGCCCATCGTACTTACATACTCATGTTTGACTTAGTGTGGTCGGCCAGCCATTGCTAGGTCTCGCCTTCAGGCTGCATAACCTAGTCATGTGGGGATAATGCATGACATCAGTTAGCTATCCATCCTTAATATTATTCATGTATTGTACAATTATATAAGATGATTTTCATGTACAGTAATTTAGTACGTTATATCATGTTATGAGGTACCATGTTTTATTCAAATACGATATCAACAGTTTTTACCAGATATGATTTATGTACTGATATTATGTATAACATGAAAATACTCATGTTGCCACACACTGGTGTTAGTTTATTTTCCTTACTGAGAGGTGTCTCACCCTATTTTACAAAACATTTCAAGGAATCCGACTAGACAAGCAGACCTAGCTCCGCGTCAATAGATGCAGTTTATACTACCCTGGTGAGAGGGTGAGTTACTGAGCTAGGGTTAGATGATTTTTGGATTATGATCCTAGATTTATCTTTTTGGTATTTGCAGATGTGTGTGTATATATATATATATATTTGAAATATTAGTAGTACTCTAGTATTGTAACTGTTGGAAGGTATGAATGTAATTTATGTTTACCGCTGCTTAGGTATCAAAGATGTATGACAGGTATATCCTTGGTACCCATGGGTCCAGGTTGATCATAATTATGTCAATTTAGCAGATTAGGGGGATCATTATGTATGTTATTAAAAAAAAATTTACGGTAAAATAGGCACGTTGTTACAAGTGCTGCACATGAACTTTGGTCATGCCTATGCTCATTTGATGGTCATGGTTCATCATGAAAATTAGACCCTATAATGAATCTGTGCAAATTTGTCTCCTTACGTGCAAACTCTGTTCGCAAAAATTCTAATTGAAACAATGTAGGGCATGTCATTCAAACCCAAAGCTACCATCACTTGTGAAAGGTGATCGCACAACCTAACCATCTCAGCAGTATCAAATTCATTACATGGTTAATGATGGAAAAAATGTTTCCCTCTGCACAATTGAAGCTCCACCCATACTCCTACTATGAGAGATGCATTTAAATAAAATTTTAACTATATACACATTAGAACAAGAACTCTATGGGTCCAATGTAATTAGCACATTTGAATTATCCTTTATTGGCACATCGACATACACTACACTTCCACCACCCCCTCGTTGCGGATTTCTCAAACTCAATTCTAATATATAATCATTATGATC
This sequence comes from Malania oleifera, assembly GCF_029873635.1. Taxonomy (NCBI): domain Eukaryota; kingdom Viridiplantae; phylum Streptophyta; class Magnoliopsida; order Santalales; family Ximeniaceae; genus Malania; species Malania oleifera. The sequence goes on from NC_080420.1 coordinate 92,251,951, forward strand.
GATGCCTAATCCTTCATGTTTTTTTTTTTGTTAAAGAATTTCTAACTTTATCTTCCTTATAACTCAAATCGCCTTCGTTGGCCTAGTACTGTATTCAATATCGGTCAACCTATGTACCATCTCACCGTCAACCTATAATAAAATCGTAATTTTGTTAACTGACAAGCTTGATGTCATTCTAAATTTTCAATACCAAATCTCGTTCACTTTTCAGTTATGCACAATAGATTCTTCTCTTCTAAGTCCTTATTTGTTGATTATTATCTTATTGATAAATATATTCCTACTCTAATAACTATCGCTATAGATTCTTTTCTTCTGAGTCTTAGTCACTTTTTAATTTATAAACACTAATTAACTATTGCTATAACTAAATTCTAATGATAAATTACTGAGTGCCAAAATAAATACTTTTACTTCTAATATATTCAAATCACCTATTATTTAATCTAAATAAATGAAAATATTGTTCACTAATACTATTATGAAATTATAAACTGTAAATAATTATCGCTAAAACATAATTACCATAACTAATTAATAAGTCACAAAGTCATTTTTTAATATAATACTAATATATTACTAATATATTAACTATGTTTCATGTAACTAAAATCAACAATTTTAAATCTATAATTTGAAAAAAATTAAGATATTTAAGTTTTCAACTAAACTAATTAAAATATTTTTTCCTCAAAAAAACTAGAAATTAATGAAAACTTACATATTATTTTAATTTGAAAAAATAAAATATTATTTCCCACGTAACAACTAAATTTTCAACTCAATATGTTTTACTTTAAAACTAATTCAAAAATCAATTATTCCAAATTTCAACTAAATTACTGTAATTATTGTTTTCCTACAAAAAAAAAAAAAAATTTAACAGCAATTTAAGAATTACTTTTTCCTAAAATTATTGCTTTTATCTAAAATAATTAATAAAAATTACTTCTTTAAGAAAGCGTTGGTGCTACTGAAAAATTTTAAACAAATACTAACTCCTATTCGAAACAAATATCTAAATAAAACTTTATCAAAAAGCATTAATTCCTATTTGCTTCAAATCACCATTCTTTCTAACAAAGTTTTAACAAATAATTATTTTCAATCAGTTAAAACTATTATTTCCACAATTATATATTATCGAGATTGAAAAAAATAATTTCAGTGTAATAAAATAATGCAAAATTATAGAACAATAATAAATATTATGATTAAATCACAATAATATCAAACAAATCTTATTTCACATACATAAAATCTCGCAAAAATATATAAATATATATGCACCATAATCATAAAAATACCTCAAAATCAAATTGAACTAATGCAAAAAATCAAAGCACAAACTTCAAATGCTCTTAGTTCTACTATAATAGTAAACACAAAAGTAGAGAAAATTTCAACTTCAAATGTATAGAGGAGAGGGTTTACTTTTATTTATTTTTGTTTTTTTAGGATGACTTGATTTGAAGATGGGTATTTATACGAGTGATCCTCCTTCCTCTCAGTGAAAATGTTCACTAAGAGCGTGCCCAGTGACTGTTGAAAGAGAGTTGTTGGAAGAGAGCCGTTGGGGTAGCAAAAGGGGGAGAGAAGATGTCACTTCGGCAGAGAGCGGCCGAGGAGGAAGGAAGAAGAAGGAAGAAAAAGGAGGAGGGAGGAACACGCAAGAGGGAGGGAGAAGAAAATGGGTTCGGGAAAACAAATTTGAATGAGAACTAACTTTCTAAAAGTCGATTCTGGCTTGAAATAATAGCTCAGAGCAATTGGCTTGACGAGTGGCAGGGGCCTGGGGGAGGGGAATTTTGATTTTTATATGAGAACCGACTTTTGGAAAGTCAATTCTGACTTAGAGAAGACAAGGTGCCGGCGGGTGAAAGGAAACCGACTTTTCAATAGTCGGTTTTGGCTGAAACCGACTATTGAAAAGTAGGTTGGGTTTATTTCCATAATTATTCGGCCAATAAAAAAAAACTCAAAAATTTAAGGTTGGTCAAAATTTGGACAATTTTTTTTTTTTTGTTTTGAAAAAAATAGTCCGGTTTGGCTGATTCGTTAATACTTTTTCCGTTTAAAAGTTTTTCTCATATTAAAAATTATTTACTTTTTGAAAATACATAAAACACATGTTAAGGCCAGGGGATATGTTTCGTTATTAAAAATAATGAAGAAAAACTATATAAATTGTTGCCCATGAACAAATTGGTTGGCTGGACCTTAAAACAATGAAGTGACGGGTGATCATTCAGTAGGCAATTAGCTAGCTAGGGTAGGATTTGAAAAACCAAACAAACTAAATTAACAATGGTGTGGTGTGGAGGCCGACAGACGGGTTCGATCTAAAATTGACACGAACGGAATAGACACATATTGCACGATGCACGTGCACTGTGATTTTCCCAAACAAAAAGAGAAAGAAACAAAGTCCAGCACAGCCTGCTGCCAAGAGGCGTCTTTCTGGCAATTACTCATCGATTTGGAAATATGGGAAAGGGCAGCAGTCTTGTAGTCTTGGTCACTGTCGCCTCGCTCTAAACCACATGCATCTCATTTGTCAAGTCAATTAAGATATGTTTGTGGCTCAGAAAGATAAAGCAAAATAAAAGGTTAAAAGTTGTTCGTGTGGACATGATCATATCAAGGCTTTAATTTGCTTGCATGTCAATGGCGCAACCTGCACAGCCACTCGGTGCAATTGCAGGCAAGGGACTGCCTAGGTCAGCTGCCTATATGTTTCTCCCAGGCCGTGTAGGTCTCTGGATTCACTGAATTTAACGACAAATTACTGTGCACAGATGCCCAATAGCTAGTCACAATCGTGGGAAAATGATTGTCACACATGCATAAACGTGCTAAATTTTCTCTGTACTCATTCCTAATCACATATTTCTATTTATCTTTTATATTACTTTCATTACACAAAATAGTTAAACTCATAGAAAATAAACATAAAAGATTATCAATGTTTAATGAACATTTTAAAAGGATTAGATTTAACTTGTTTAGACCAAAGTAATAATAAGCCAAACATAAATAAGTTCAAACCCAACTTGGCTTGGTTTGATTGCGATCCTAACTATCAACATAACATGTTCAATGGTAGTTTTAATCTCTTTAGATATGTTGTGTGGATAACTAGGTTTACATTTTGACTTGACTATTAAGAGTAAGTGGACATGGGCTCGATCAAAGTGTGGGTCGAGTAGTCCATGCCCGCACCACGACTAGATTTGTTATGTTGGTTGTATAGGACTATCTAAATTGAAATCTTTTGGATCATTATAGTACCTATGAGTTTATAAATTCTATAAGAAAATTTCTTGAATTAATGAAATTTAGTCTTATCAAGAGTTTAACATGTCCTATTACTACTTCTGAAAGCAAAATGCCTCTTTTTTTAGGTAGTCCATTATGAACAACTTTTAAAATATCAAAGTTACCTTCCTCAATTCTTTATTTTACTTACATTATGTTCGTCTCATTACAACTTTCCAACTTAGTCCCAAATTTCTAATTACTTTGTCTTCTTGATGAGAATCGAATAATGCAAATTTTTTAGTTTTTACAAACCTCATTCATGTTGCCAATCCTCTCTTCTTCTCCTAATTTCACTTCAACTTTTCTCTCTTCATGTTACACGCTTTCTCTACCATTTCATGTATTGCATTTCTTCCTACACAATCCAATATATTTCACCACTTCAAATGTTGTTTGTAGAGACTTGGGAAAATTTAATTTATGGAAGTAATAAAAGAAAGGAAAAGAAAGAGAAAGAAAAGAAGGAAAAAGGATTATAAAAAGGGGCATCAGCAGGAATTCATCGATGAATCTAGGGTCTTCGTCGACGAATGTCCTTCTAAGTCTCATCAACAAAGTACACGTGTCTCGTTGACGAGGAGATACCGTGAGGGAAAAAAATTTTAGATCCTAAAATGTTTGTCGACAAACTCAGTGGTTTCACCGACGAACTTTCTTCTTCAGCTCGTCAACGAGTCTATGTGTCTCATCGACGAAGCCACCTGGACAACTTCCTATATATGGAAAAAAATAAGATTTTTCAGCGAGATTTTCTTCTCTCTCTCTCTCTCTCTCTCTCTCTCTCTCTCTCTCTCTAGAATTCGGCCAACCTACCTTCTCTTTTCAAATCCAGCTCTGTTTTACCCCGCTTTAAAGATCGGAAGTCACCACAATGATCTCGGGGTGATTCTCTGCAAGACAGCCATAGCAGATTGTTGATTTGGGATTCTTGGGCACCATCCCAAAATCAGGGTAAGTAAGTTATTTTAGGGTTTATGTGATTATTTGGGATATGTGAACCCAGGAAATGTGTTAGACAGTAATATACTAGGGTGTTTGAGTTGATTGAATTAGGGTTAATACGATTTCAGGGTTTGGAGTTCTGGACCCTGTAAGCGTGGTTTAGGATTTTAACAGGCTTCTCAGAAATTGGGTAACAAGATAGACTAAGTCAGATATTTTTCATAAAATTTATTATTGAATATATAGAATTTAATTCAGAAATTTATATATGTGATTAGTATAGTTTTTGAGAATACTGATGTTGAATTGAGAAAACCCTAGAAACAGATCTAATAATATTTTTCAGAAAAATATGCGTTTCCCAGATTGATAGTGTGATATATATATATAGTAGCACTTACTTGTGTGGCATGAGTATATATTTTACAGCATTAATAGTTTGTCAGAATATTTTATGATTCCTCAGAATAAGCGTGATTTGAAAACAGTTTATTTTAGAAAAAAAAAACTATAAACAGTACAGAAAGTATATTTTCAGCATATTGATATTCAATCGGCGCAGATGCCGTGATTATTCAGCCGGCATAGATGTCATGATTATTCAGCCGACGCAGATGCCGTGATTATTCAGTCGGTGCAGCAGATGCTGTGATATTTATGTTATAACAGTTATTCAGGAAATATTATCATTATAGTTGTTATACAGATTTATGAAACAGTTATATATCAGTATTATGAAATATATATTATATGATAGCAAAACTCAGATGACTTAGTTTAGATTTAGAGCACGGTACTATAGCTATCTCGATCAGTTAGTGCTACCACACATCTCAGATAGAGTGTGGGAGTTGGATAGTTGATTGGAAATCGGGGAAGAGTAGTGTGCCCCCCTGATAGTCTTGACCAGGCT